>NC_042984.1:485942-672431 GCF_901001165.1 Salmo trutta | reverse complement strand
CAGTCCACTTCATAGTGAATGATGGCAGGCCTACTGCCTGTAAACACACAGTCCAGTTCAATAGTGAATGATGCAGGTCCTACTGCCTGTAAACACACAGTCCAGTTCATAGTGAATGAGACAGGTCCTACTGCCTGTAAACACACAGTCCAGTTCATAGTGAATGATGGCAGGTCCTACTGCCTGTAACACCAGTTCAGTTCATAGTGAATGATGGCAGGCCCTACTGTAAAACACACAGTCCAGTTCACGTGAATGATGACAGGTCCTACTGTAAACACACAGTCCAGTTCATAGTGAATGATGACAGGTCCTACTGTAAACACACAGTCCAGTTCATAGTGAATGATGACAGGTCCTACTGTAACACACAGTCCAGTTCATAGTGAATGATGACAGGTCCTACTGTTAACACACAGTCCAGTTCATAGTGAATGATGACAGGCCCTACTGTAAACACACAGTCCAGTTCATAGTGAATGATGACAGGTCCTACTGTTAACACACAGTCCAGTTCATAGTGAATGATGGCAGGTCCTACTGTAAACACACAGTTCAGTTCATAGTGAATGATGGCAGGTCCTACTGCCTGTAATCACACAGTCCAGTTCATAGTGAATGATGGCAGGTCCTACTGCCTGTAAACACACAGTCCAGTTCATAGTGAATGATGGCAGGTCCTACTGTAAACACACAGTCCAGTTCATAGTGAATGATGGCAGGCCCTACTGTTAACACACAGTCCAGTTCGTAGTGAATGATGGCAGGTCCTACTGTAAACACACAGTCCAGTTCATAGTGAATGATGGCAGGCCCTACTGTAAACACACAGTCCAGTTCATAGTGAATGATGGCAGTCCCTACTGTAAACACACAGTCCAGTTCATAGTGAATGATGGCAGGTTCTACTGCCTGTAAACACACAGTCCAGTTTCATAGTGAATGATGGCCAGGTCGTACTGTAAACACACAGTCCAGTTCATAGTGAATGATGGCAGGTCCTACTGCCTGTAAACACACAGTCCAGTTCATAGTGAATGATGACAGGTCCTACTGCTTGGAAACACACAGTCCAGTTCATAGTGAATGATGGCAGGTCCTACTGCCTGTAAAACACACAGTCCAGTTCATAGTGAATGATGGCAGGTCCTACTGTAAACACACAGTCCAGTTCATAGTGAAAGATGGACAGGTCCTACTGCCTGGTAAACACACAGTCCAGTTCATAGTGAATGATGGCAGGTCCTACTGCCTGTAAACACACAGTTCAGTTCATAGTGAATGATGGCAGGTTCCTACTGTAAACACACAGTCCAGTTCATAGTGAATGATGGCAGGTCCTACTGCCTGTAAACACACAGTCCAGTTCATAGTGAATGATGGCAGGCCCTACTGTAAACACACAGTCCAGTTCATAGTGAATGATGGCAGGTCCTACTGCCTGTAAAAAAAACAGTCCAGTTCATAGTGAATGATGACAGGTCCTACTGTATACACACAGTCCAGTTCATAGTGAATGATGACAGGTCCTACTGTAAACACACAGTCCAGTTCATAGTGAATGATGACAGGTCCTACTGTTAACACACAGTCCAGTTCATAGTGAATGATGACAGGTCCTACTGTAAACACACAGTCCAGTTCATAGTGAATGATGACAGGTCCTACTGTTAACACACAGTCCAGTTCATAGTGAATGATGACAGGTCCTACTGTAAACACACAGTCCAGTTCATAGTGAATGATGGCAGGCCCTACTGCCTGTAAACACACAGTCCAGTTCATAGTGAATGATGACAGGTCCTACTGCCTATAAACACACAGTCCAGTTCATAGTGAATGATGACAGGTCCTACTGGCTGTAAACACACAGTCCAGTTCATAGTGAATGATGACAGGTCCTACTGCCTGTAAACACACAGTCCAGTTCATAGTGAATGATGACAGGTCCTACTGCCTGTAAACACACAGTCCAGTTCATAGTGAATGATGGCAGGTCCTACTGTAAACACACAGTCCAGTTCATAGTGAATGATGGCAGGTCCTACTGTAAACACACAGTTCAGTTCATAGTGAATGATGGCAGGTCCTACTGCCTGTAATCACACAGTCCACTTCATAGTGAATGATGGCAGGTCCTACTGCCTGTAAACACACAGTCCAGTTCATAGTGAATGATGGCAGGTCCTACTGCCTGTAAACACACAGTCCAGTTCATAGTGAATGATGACAGGTCCTACTGCCTGTAAACACACAGTCCAGTTCATAGTGAATGATGGCAGGTCCTACTGCCTGTAAACACACAGTTCAGTTCATA
Organism: Salmo trutta; assembly: GCF_901001165.1. Taxonomy (NCBI): domain Eukaryota; kingdom Metazoa; phylum Chordata; class Actinopteri; order Salmoniformes; family Salmonidae; genus Salmo; species Salmo trutta. The sequence continues at coordinate 670,114 of NC_042984.1, read as the reverse complement.
GTGAATGATGGCAGGCCCTACTGTAAACACACAGTCCAGTTCACAGTGAATGATGACAGGTCCTACTGTAAACACACAGTCCAGTTCATAGTGAATGATGACAGGTCCTACTGTAAACACACAGTCCAGTTCATAGTGAATGATGACAGGTCCTACTGTAAACACACAGTCCAGTTCATAGTGAATGATGACAGGTCCTACTGTTAACACACAGTCCAGTTCATAGTGAATGATGACAGGCCCTACTGTAAACACACAGTCCAGTTCATAGTGAATGATGACAGGTCCTACTGTTAACACACAGTCCAGTTCTTAGTGAATGATGACAGGTCCTACTGTAAACACACAGTCCAGTTCATAGTGAATGATGGCAGGCCCTACTGCCTGTAAACACACAGTCCAGTTCATAGTGAATGATGACAGGTCCTACTGCCTGTAAACACACAGTCCAGTTCATAGTGAATGATGACAGGTCCTACTGCCTGTAAACACACAGTCCAGTTCATAGTGAATGATGACAGGTCCTACTGCCTGTAAACACACAGTCCAGTTCATAGTGAATGATGACAGGTCCTACTGCCTGTAAACACACAGTCCAGTTCATAGTGAATGATGGCAGGTCCTACTGTAAACACACAGTCCAGTTCATAGTGAATGATGGCAGGTCCTACTGTAAACACACAGTTCAGTTCATAGTGAATGATGGCAGGTCCTACTGCCTGTAAACACACAGTCCAGTTCATAGTGAATGATGACAGGTCCTACTGCCTGTAAACACACAGTCCAGTTCATAGTGAATGATGGCAGGTCCTACTGTAAACACACAGTCCAGTTCATAGTGAATGATGACAGGTCATACTGCCTGTAAACACACAGTCCAGTTCATAGTGAATGATGGCAGGTCCTACTGCCTGTAAACACACAGTTCAGTTCATAGTGAATGATGGCAGGTCCTACTGTAAACACACAGTCCAGTTCATAGTGAATGATGGCAGGCCCTACTGTAAACACACAGTCCAGTTCACAGTGAATGATGACAGGTCCTACTGTAAACACACAGTCCAGTTCATAGTGAATGATGACAGGTCTTACTGTAAACACACAGTCCAGTTCATAGTGAATGATGACAGGTCCTACTGTAAACACACAGTCCAGTTCATAGTGAATGATGACAGGTCCTACTGTTAACACACAGTCCAGTTCATAGTGAATGATGACAGGCCCTACTGTAAACACACAGTCCAGTTCATAGTGAATGATGACAGGTCCTACTGTTAACACACAGTCCAGTTCTTAGTGAATGATGACAGGTCCTACTGTAAACACACAGTCCAGTTCATAGTGAATGATGGCAGGCCCTACTGCCAGTAAACACACAGTCCAGTTCATAGTGAATGATGACAGGTCCTACTGCCTGTAAACACACAGTCCAGTTCATAGTGAATGATGACAGGTCCTACTGCCTGTAAACACACAGTCCAGTTCATAGTGAATGATGACAGGTCCTACTGCCTGTAAACACACAGTCCAGTTCATAGTGAATGATGACAGGTCCTACTGCCTGTAAACACACAGTCCAGTTCATAGTGAATGATGGCAGGTCCTACTGTAAACACACAGTCCAGTTCATAGTGAATGATGGCAGGTCCTACTGTAAACACACAGTTCAATTCATAGTGAATGATGGCAGGTCCTACTGCCTGTAAACACACAGTCCAGTTCATAGTGAATGATGGCAGGTCCTACTGCCTGTAAACACACAGTCCAGTTCATAGTGAATGATGGCAGGTCCTACTGTAAACACACAGTCCAGTTCATAGTGAATGATGACAGGTCCTACTGCCTGTAAACACACAGTCCAGTTCATAGTGAATGATGGCAGGTCCTACTGCCTGTAAACACACAGTTCAGTTCATAGTGAATGATGGCAGGTCCTACTGTAAACACACAGTCCAGTTCATAGTGAATGATGGCAGGCCCTACTGTAAACACACAGTCCAGTTCACAGTGAATGATGACAGGTCCTACTGTAAACACACAGTCCAGTTCATAGTGAATGATGGCAGGCCCTACTGTTAACACACAGTCCAGTTCATAGTGAATGATGGCAGGTCCTACTGTAAACACACAGTCCATTTCATAGTGAATGATGGCAGGCCCTACTGTAAACACACAGTCCAGTTCAAAGTGAATGATGGCAGGCCCTACTGTAAACACACAGTCCAGTTCATAGTGAATGATGGCAGGTCCTACTGCCTGTAAACACACAGTCCAGTTCATAGTGAATGATGGCAGGCCCTACTGTAAACACACAGTCCAGTTCATAGTGAATGATGGCAGGTCCTACTGCCTGTAAACAAACAGTCCAGTTCATAGTGAATGATGACAGGTCCTACTGTATACACACAGTCCAGTTCATAGTGAATGATGACAGGTCCTACTATAAACACACAGTCCAGTTCATAGTGAATGATGACAGGTCCTACTGTTAACACACAGTCCAGTTCATAGTGAATGATGACAGGCCCTACTGTAAACACACAGTCCAGTTCATAGTGAATGATGACAGGTCCTACTGTTAACACACAGTCCAGTTCATAGTGAATGATGACAGGTCCTACTGTAAACACACAGTCCAGTTCATAGTGAATGATGGCAGGCCCTACTGCCTGTAAACACACAGTCCAGTTCATAGTGAATGATGACAGGTCCTACTGCCTGTAAACACACAGTCCAGTTCATAGTGAATGATGACAGGTCCTACTGGCTGTAAACACACAGTCCAGTTCATAGTGAATGATGACAGGTCCTACTGCCTGTAAACACACAGTCCAGTTCATAGTGAATGATGACAGGTCCTACTGCCTGTAAACACACAGTCCAGTTCATAGTGAATGATGGCAGGTCCTACTGTAAACACACAGTCCAGTTCATAGTGAATGATGGCAGGTCCTACTGTAAACACACAGTTCAGTTCATAGTGAATGATGGCAGGTCCTACTGCCTGTAATCACACAGTCCAGTTCATAGTGAATGATGGCAGGTCCTACTGCCTGTAAACACACAGTCCAGTTCATAGTGAATGATGGAAGGTCCTACTGTAAACACACAGTCCAGTTCATAGTGAATGATGGCAGGCCCTACTGTTAACACACAGTCCAGTTCGTAGTGAATGATGGCAGGTCCTACTGTAAACACACAGTCCAGTTCATAGTGAATGATGGCAGGCCCTACTGTAAACACACAGTCCAGTTCATAGTGAATGATGGCAGTCCCTACTGTAAACACACAGTCCAGTTCATAGTGAATGATGGCAGGTTCTACTGCCTGTAAACACACAGTCCAGTTCATAGTGAATGATGGCAGGTCGTACTGTAAACACACAGTCCAGTTCATAGTGAATGATGGCAGGTCCTACTGCCTGTAAACACACAGTCCAGTTCATAGTGAATGATGACAGGTCCTACTGCCTGGAAACACACAGTCCAGTTCATAGTGAATGATGGCAGGTCCTACTGTAAACACACAGTCCAGTTCATAGTGAAAGATGACAGGTCCTACTGCCTGTAAACACACAGTCCAGTTCATAGTGAATGATGGCAGGTCCTACTGCCTGTAAACACACAGTTCAGTTCATAGTGAATGATGGCAGGTCCTACTGTAAACACACAGTCCAGTTCATAGTGAATGATGGCAGGTCCTACTGCCTGTAAACACACAGTCCAGTTCATAGTGAATGATGGCAGGCCCTACTGTAAACACACAGTCCAGTTCATAGTGAATGATGGCAGGTCCTACTGCCTGTAAAAAAACAGTCCAGTTCATAGTGAATGATGACAGGTCCTACTGTATACACACAGTCCAGTTCATAGTGAATGATGACAGGTCCTACTGTAAACACACAGTCCAGTTCATAGTGAATGATGACAGGTCCTACTGTTAACACACAGTCCAGTTCATAGTGAATGATGACAGGCCCTACTGTAAACACACAGTCCAGTTCATAGTGAATGATGACAGGTCCTACTGTTAACACACAGTCCAGTTCATAGTGAATGATGACAGGTCCTACTGTAAACACACAGTCCAGTTCATAGTGAATGATGGCAGGCCCTACTGCCTGTAAACACACAGTCCAGTTCATAGTGAATGATGACAGGTCCTACTGCCTATAAACACACAGTCCAGTTCATAGTGAATGATGACAGGTCCTACTGGCTGTAAACACACAGTCCAGTTCATAGTGAATGATGACAGGTCCTACTGCCTGTAAACACACAGTCCAGTTCATAGTGAATGATGACAGGTCCTACTGCCTGTAAACACACAGTCCAGTTCATAGTGAATGATGGCAGGTCCTACTGTAAACACACAGTCCAGTTCATAGTGAATGATGGCAGGTCCTACTGTAAACACACAGTTCAGTTCATAGTGAATGATGGCAGGTCCTACTGCCTGTAATCACACAGTCCACTTCATAGTGAATGATGGCAGGTCCTACTGCCTGTAAACACACAGTCCAGTTCATAGTGAATGATGGCAGGTCCTACTGCCTGTAAACACACAGTCCAGTTCATAGTGAATGATGACAGGTCCTACTGCCTGTAAACACACAGTCCAGTTCATAGTGAATGATGGCAGGTCCTACTGCCTGTAAACACACAGTTCAGTTCATAGTGAATGATGGCAGGCCCTACTGTAAACACACAGTCCAGTTCACAGTGAATGATGACAGGTCCTACTGTAAACACACAGTCCAGTTCATAGTGAATGATGACAGGTCCTACTGTAAACACACAGTCCAGTTCATAGTGAATGATGACAGGTCCTACTGTAAACACACAGTCCAGTTCATAGTGAATGATGACAGGTCCTACTGTTAACACACAGTCCAGTTCATAGTGAATGATGACAGGCCCTACTGTAAACACACAGTCCAGTTCATAGTGAATGATGACAGGTCCTACTGTTAACACACAGTCCAGTTCTTAGTGAATGATGACAGGTCCTACTGTAAACACACAGTCCAGTTCATAGTGAATGATGGCAGGCCCTACTGCCTGTAACACACAGTCCAGTTCATAGTGAATGATGACAGGTCCTACTGCCTGTAAACACACAGTCCAGTTCATAGTGAATGATGACAGGTCCTACTGCCTGTAAACACACAGTCCAGTTCATAGTGAATGATGACAGGTCCTACTGCCTGTAAACACACAGTCCAGTTCATAGTGAATGATGACAGGTCCTACTGCCTGTAAACACACAGTCCAGTTCATAGTGAATGATGGCAGGTCCTACTGTAAACACACAGTCCAGTTCATAGTGAATGATGGCAGGTCCTACTGTAAACACACAGTTCAATTCATAGTGAATGATGGCAGGTCCTACTGCCTGTAAACACACAGTCCAGTTCATAGTGAATGATGACAGGTCCTACTGCCTGTAAACACACAGTCCAGTTCATAGTGAATGATGGCAGGTCCTACTGTAAACACACAGTCCAGTTCATAGTGAATGATGACAGGTCATACTGCCTGTAAACACACAGTCCAGTTCATAGTGAATGATGGCAGGTCCTACTGCCTGTAAACACACAGTTCAGTTCATAGTGAATGATGGCAGGTCCTACTGTAAACACACAGTCCAGTTCATAGTGAATGATGGCAGGCCCTACTGTAAACACACAGTCCAGTTCACAGTGAATGATGACAGGTCCTACTGTAAACACACAGTCCAGTTCATAGTGAATGATGACAGGTCTTACTGTAAACACACAGTCCAGTTCATAGTGAATGATGACAGGTCCTACTGTAAACACACAGTCCAGTTCATAGTGAATGATGACAGGTCCTACTGTTAACACACAGTCCAGTTCATAGTGAATGATGACAGGCCCTACTGTAAACACACAGTCCAGTTCATAGTGAATGATGACAGGTCCTACTGTTAACACACAGTCCAGTTCTTAGTGAATGATGACAGGTCCTACTGTAAACACACAGTCCAGTTCATAGTGAATGATGGCAGGCCCTACTGTAAACACACAGTCCAGTTCATAGTGAATGATGGCAGGCCCTGCTGTAAACACACAGTCCAGTTCATAGTGAATGATGGCAGGTCCTACTGCTTGTAAACACACAGTCCAGTTCATAGTAAATGATGGCAGGTCCTACTGTAAACACACAGTCCAGTTCATAGTGAATGATGGCAGGTCCTACTGCCTGTAAACACACAGTCCAGTTCATAGTGAATGATGACAGGTCCTACTGCCTGTAAACACAGTCCAGTTCATAGTGAATGATGGCAGGTCCTACTGTAAACACACAGTCCAGTTCATAGTGAATGATGGCAGGTCCTACTGTAAACACACAGTCCAGTTCATAGTGAATGATGACAGGTCCTACTGCCTGTAAACACACAGTCCAGTTCATAGTGAATGATGGCAGGTCCTACTGTAAACACACAGTCCAGTTCATAGTGAATGATGGCAGGTCCTACTGTAAACACACAGTCCAGTTCATAGTGAATGATGGCAGGCCCTACTGTAAACACACAGTCCAGTTCATAGTGAATGATGGCAGGTCCTACTGCCTGTAAACACACAGTCCAGTTCATAGTGAATGATGGCAGGTCCTACTGCCTGTAAACACACAGTCCAGTTCATAGTGAATGATGGCAGGCCCTACTGTAAACACACAGTCCAGTTCATAGTGAATGATGGCAGGTCCTACTGCCTGTAAACACACAGTCCAGTTCATAGTGAATGATTGCAGGTCCTACTGTAAACACACAGTCCAGTTCATAGTGAATGATGGCAGGCCCTATTGTAAACACACAGTCCAGTTCATAGTGAATGATGGCAGGTCCTACTGTAAACACACAGTCCAGTTCATAGTGAATGATGACAGGTCCTACTGCCTGTTAACACACAGTCCAGTTCATAGTGAATGATGACAGGCCCTACTGTAAACACACAGTCCAGTTCATAGTGAATGATGACAGGTCCTACTGCCTGTAAACACACAGTCCAGTTCATAGTGAATGATGGCAGGTCCTACTGCCTGTAAACACACAGTCCAGTTCATAGTGAATGATGGCAGGTCCTACTGCCTGTAAACACACAGTCCAGTTCATAGTGAATGATGACAGGTCCTACTGCCTGGAAACACACAGTCCAGTTCATAGTGAATGATGACAGGTCCTACTGCCTGTAAACACACAGTCCAGTTCATAGTGAATGATGGCAGGTCCTACTGCCTGTAAACACACAGTCCAGTTCATAGTGAATGATGGCAGGTCCTACTGCCTGTAAACACACAGTCCAGTTCATAGTGAATGATGGCAGGTCCTACTGCCTGTAAACACACAGTCCAGTTCATAGTGAATGATGACAGGTCCTACTGTAAACACACAGTCCAGTTCATAGTGAATGATGACAGGTCCTACTGCCTGTAAACACACAGTCCAGTTCATAGTGAATGATGGCAGGTCCTACTGCCTGTAAACACACAGTCCAGTTCATAGTGAATGATGGCAGGTCCTACTGCCTGTAAACACACAGTCCAGTTCATAGTGAATGATGACAGGTCCTACTGTAAACACACAGTCCAATTCATAGTGAATGATGACAGGTCCTACTGCCTGTAAACACACAGTCCAGTTCATAGTGAATGATGGCAGGTCCTACTGCCTGTAAACACACAGTCCAGTTCATAGTGAATGATGGCAGGTCCTACTGCCTGTAAACACACAGTCCAGTTCATAGTGAATGATGGCAGGTCCTACTGCCTGTAAACACACAGTCCAGTTCATAGTGAATGATGACAGGTCCTACTGTAAACACACAGTCCAATTCATAGTGAATGATGACAGGTCCTACTGCCTGTAAACACACAGTCCTGTTCATAGTGAATGATGGCAGGCCCTACTTCCTGTTAACACACAGTCCAGTTCATAGTGAATGATGACAGGTCCTACTGTAAACACACAGTCCAGTTCATAGTGAATGATGGCAGGCCCTACTGTAAACACACAGTCCAGTTCATAGTGAATGATGACAGGTCCTACTGTAAACACACAGTCCAGTTCATAGTGAATGATGGCAGGTCCTACTGCCTGTAAACACACAGTCCAGTTCATAGTGAATGATGACAGGTCCTACTGTTAACACACAGTCCAGTTCATAGTGAATGATGGCAGGTCCTACTGCCTGTAAACACACAGTCCTGTTCATAGTGAATGATGGCAGGCCCTACTTCCTGTTAACACACAGTCCAGTTCATAGTGAATGATGACAGGTCCTACTGTAAACACACAGTCCAGTTCATAGTGAATGATGACAGGCCCGTGTGGCAAATGGCTTGTTTGTATAAAGGTCTACTGTAGCTCTGATTGGTCTGTGTAGACCCTGGTCCTGGACAAGACAGATGTTTTTATTTGATAACGGGCTTTGCAGGTCCCTTGTGCTGAATACATTTCACTCAACCGCTGAAAACCCTTCCACTTCGAAGGCCAACACATTTTCTCATGGAGTTTTCATTCAATAGGGGTTTCAGTACATTTATCTAAAGCCATCTCTTTAAATTTGGTGAACCTTTAATTCAACATTCCTCAATACTCACTATAATGTGTGGAGAAAAGGGTTCAGAATATGTGGAGAAAAGGGTTCAGAATATGTGGAGAGAAGGATTCAGAATATGTGGAGAGAAGGATTCAGAATATGTGGAGAGAAGGGTTCAGAATATGTGGAGAGAAGGATTCAGAATATGTGGAGAGAAGGGTTCAGAATATGTGGAGAGAAGGATTCAGAATATGTGGAGAGAAGGATTCAGAATTTGCGGAGAGAAGGATTCAGAATATGTGGAGAGAAGGGTTCAGAATATGTGGAGAGAAGGATTCAGAATATGTGGAGAGAAGGGTTCAGAATATGTGGAGAGAAGGATTCAGAATATGTGGAGAGAAGGATTCAGAATATGTGGAGAGAAGGATTCAGAATATGTGGAGAGAAGGGTTCAGAATATTATGAATCAAATCAAATAAATCAAATCAAAGTTTTTTAGTTACATGCGCTGAATACAACAGGTGAAACACCTTATAGTGAAATGCTTACTTACGAGCCCTTAACAAGCAATAAGATAGAAAGTAAGAATAAGAAATAAAAGTAACAAGTAATTAAAAAGCAGCAGTAAAATAACAATAGCGAGATTATACAAAGGGGGTGCCGGTACAGAGACTATGACTGGGGTGGCTGGAGTCATTGACAATTTTTAGGGCCTTCCTTTGACACCGCTTGGTGACGAGGTCCTGGATGGCAGGCAGCTTGGCCCCAGTGATGTACTGGGCCGTATGCACTACCCTCTGAAGTGTCTTGCAGTCGGAGGCCGAGCAGTTGCCGTACCAGGCGGTGATGCAACCAGTCAGGATGCTCTCAATGGTGCAGCTGTAGAACCTTTGGAGGATCTGAGGACCCATGCCAAATCTTTTCAGTCACCCGAGGGGGAAGAGGTTTTGTCGTGCCCTCTTCACGACTGTCTTGGTGTGCTTGGACCACGTTAGTTTGTTGGTGATGTGGACACCAAGGAACATGAAGCTCTCAACCTGCTCCACTACAACACCGTCGATGAGAATGGGGGCGTGCTCGGTCCTCCTTTTCCTGTAGTCCACAATCATCTCCTTTGTCTTGATCACGTTGAGTGAGAGGTTGTTGTCCTGGCACCACACGACCAGGTCTCTGACCTCCTCCCTATAGGCTGTCTCATCGCTGTCGGTGATCAGGCCCACAACTGTTGTGTCATCGGCAAACTTAATGATGGTGTTGGAGTCGTGCCTGGCTATGCAGTCATGAGTGAACAGGGAGTACAGGAGGGGACTGAGCACACACCTCTGAGGGGCCCCTGTGTTGAGGATCAGCATGGAGGATGTGTTGTTACCTACCCTCACCACCTGGGGACGGCCCGTCAGGAAGTCCAGGATCCAGTTGCAGGTGTTTAGTCCCAGAAATGGTCTGACCTTAAACTGCAAGGGGAAAGAAATGGTCTGCCTTAAACTGCAAGGGGAAAGAAATGGTCTGCCTTAAACTGCAAGGGGAAAGAAATGGTCTGCCTTAAACTGCAAGGGGAAAGAAATGGTCTGCCTTAAACTGCAAGGGGAAAGAAATGGTCTGCCTTAAACTGCAAGGGGAAAGAAATGGTCTGCCTTAAACTGCAAGGGGAAAGAAATGGTCTGACCTTAAACTGCAAGGGGAAAGAAATGGTCTGCCTTAAACTGCAAGGGGAAAGAAATGGTCTGCCTTAAACTGCAAGGGGAAAGAAATGGTCTGACCTTAAACTGCAAGGGGAAAGAATAGCGTGACATAACCAGCAGGAAAATCCCTGACGTGAAGTCTAGACTCTGAGTAGAGAAGATCATTTCAGCGTCAGGTTTTATAAATTACTACTTATAGGTAGTTTTCAGCGTCAGTCATACTTCAGATCAGAATTGATCGTAAGTCCATTTTATAAATGAGGTCCCTGATCTCACCTGAACACATACTGGTCCTGGTAGCCAGTGGTGGAAAAAGTATTCAATTGTAATACCTGAGTAAAAGTTAAGACACTGCAATTGAAAATGACTCAAGTAAAAGTGAGTCACCCAGTAAAATACTTCTTGTGTAAAAGTCTAAAAGTATTTGGTTTTAATATACTGAAGTATCAAAAGTAAATGTGTAAAGTTTCAAATTCCTTATATTAAGGAAACCCAATGGCACAATTTTCACTTAGAAACAAAGCATTTGTGTTTAGTGAGTGGATAGCCTCCAGATCAGAGGCAGTAGGGATGACCAGGGATGTTCTCTGTTTAGTGAGTCCTCCAGATCAGAGGCAGTAGGGATGACCAGGGATGTTCTCTGTTTAGTGAGTCCTCCAGATCAGAGGCAGTAGAGATGACCAGGGATGTTCTCTGTTTAGTGAGTCCTCCAGATCAGAGGCAGTAGGGATGACCAGGGATGTTCTCTGTTTAGTGAGTCCTCCAGATCAGAGGCAGTAGGGATGACCAGGGATGTTCTCTGTTTAGTGAGTCCTCCAGATCAGAGGCAGTAGGGACGACCAGGGATGTTCTCTTGATAAGTGCGTGAATTTGTGCAGTTCTGTCCTGCTAAACATTCAAAATGTAACAAATACTTTTTGATGTCAGGGAAAATGTATGGAGTAAAAAGTACATCATTTTCTTTAGGAATGTAGTGATGTAAAAGTTGTAAAAAATGTAAATAGTAAAGTACAGATAAGTAAATGACTTTAAAGTTTTTTTTGTGTAAATACTTTACACCACTGCTGGTAACTAGGTGTGCAGACTGAATAGAGTCCTAGGCAGCATATAGACTGGGACTCACCCTGAGCAATGTTTAGGCAGTGTCTTTATTTACAATATCCTGAAAAGTGGAAACATACCTGTGTCTATGTGTGGGGGGGTTAATCACAGATTCACCACAACAGTAGCACAGAACACATGTTACAATACATTACTCCTCTAGGAATGATATGAGACATGTTATAATACATTACTCCTGTAGGAATGATATAATGAGACATGTTATAATACATTACTCCTGTAGGAATGATATAATGGAGACATTATGTTATAATACATTACTCCTCTAGGAATGATATAATGAGACATGTTATAATACATTACTCCTGTAGGAATGATATAATGAGACATGTTATAATACATTACTCCTCTAGGAATGATATAATGAGACATGTTATAATACATTACTCCTCTAGGAATGATATAATGAGACATGTTATAATACATTACTCCTGTAGGAATGATATAATGAGACATGTTATAATACATTACTCCTGTAGGAATGATATAATGGAGACATTATGTTATAATACATTACTCCTCTAGGAATGATATAATGAGACATGTTATAATACATTACTCCTGTAGGAATGATATAATGAGACATGTTATAATACATTACTCCTCTAGGAATGATATAATGAGACATGTTATAATACATTACTCCTCTAGGAATGATATAATGAGACATGTTATAATACATTACTCCTCTAGGAATGATATAGGACCAGACAACAGCCTCATCAGTACAACAGGAAGTGAATTTAACAGAATCCTCAGTAACACCCAACTTATATAAACCACAGAATAATCAATAACAGAAATGCCTCTCCTTGTTCACAGTAAACACAGAGGGTCATCACCCCCCCCCCCCCCACCTCTGACCCCTAATACCTGACTGTCTGGTCACCCCCCCCCCCCCTAACCTCTGACCCCTAATACCTGACTGTCTGGTTAAGAGGTGCATCCAGAACATTCTGACCAAATCCACGGGTGCCTCAACCTTCCCTCATAGTAACATTTAACTGTTAAGTCACATTGTAAACTTCATAGTAACATTGATGTAACTTTATGGTACCACTGTGTCCCTTCAGTCCCATTGAAGCCTATAATAACTCCCTGTTACACTGCACACATCAAAAACACACACACAACCCTAGTGAAACCTAGTCTGCTTCTGAAATGGCACCCTACGGGCTCTGGTTAAAAGTAGTGCACTATATAGGGAATAAGCCATTTCAGAAGCAGTTCTAGTTGACCTATACACTACTACGCTAGGCTGCTAGAGACACAGTCACAAGGTCAAACACGTTTTACTAATAAACAACACGTCATATAGCTGCTATTCATGTAAAGTACAACAACATGGGCTGATAATAAATAACATTATATAGCTGCTATTCATGTAAAGTACAACATGGGCTGATAAATAACAACACGTCATATAGCTGCTATTCATGTAAAGTACAACATGGGCTGATAATAAACAACACGTCATATAGCTGCTATTCATGTAAAGTACAACAACATGGGCTGATAATAAATAACATTATATAGCTGCTATTCATGTAAAGTACAACATGGGCTGATAAATAACAACACGTCATATAGCTGCTATTCATGTAAAGTACAACAACATGGGCTGATAAATAACAACATGGGCTGATAATAAATAACATTATATAGCTGCTATTCATGTAAAGTACAACAACATGGGCTGTTTTGACTAAACATGATCATTTAGAATCTTCACAGTAAGTTAACAAAAACTATGGACAGACACTCCTCCCTTCAGTAAGAGAAATAGCAGCCCGTATTCCCCCCTGCTCCCCCCCTTTCCCCCTCCTCCGGCCGGTATCTCCCCCCCCCCCCTCCGGCCGGTATCCCCCTCCATTCTTTCCCATGCGCTGAGTGGTCTGGTTGCTATGGTGACTAAAGGAATGATCTCAACAAGTAATGTAAGGTGTGTGTGTGTGTGTGTGTGTGTGTGTGTGTGTGTGTGTGTTAGTCAGTCTGTGGTACGGAGATAGCAGGTCCCTTGGGGTCATCAAAGCGGTCCATGGTGTGTAGCTGCATGATCATATGGAGGCCGTAGGTTAGGACCACGAGCATCAGGAGACTGGTGAGCAGTCCCATCCAGATACCAGGACTGAAGAACCCTGCACAGTCACTGGCATAGGAGAACTCTCCCCCTGCCACGTTGAAACCCTGGATCTAGGGGGAGAGAGAGGGGAGACGGGGGAGGGGGGGAGACGGGAGAGAGAGAGGGGGGGGAGACGGGAGAGAGAGAGAGGGGGGGAGAGAGAGGGGAGACGGGAGAGGACGGGAGAGAGGGAGACGGGAGAGAGAGGGGGAGACGGGAGAGAGAGAGGGAGGGAGACGGGAGAGAGAGGGGGGGAGACGGGAGAGAGAGGGGGGGAGACGGGGAGAGAGAGAGAGAGAGGGGGGGAGACGGGAGAGAGAGGGGGGGAGACGGGAGAGAGAGAGAGGGGGGGAGACGGGGGAGAGAGAGAGGGGGGGGAGACGGGGGAGAGAGAGAGGGGGGGGAGACGGGGGAGAGAGAGGGGAGACGGGAGAGAACGGGAGAGAGGGAGGGGGAGAGAGAGAGGGAGGGGGAGAGAGGGAGGGGGAGAGAGAGAGGGGGAGACGGGAGAGAGAGGGGAAGACGGGAGAGAGAGGGGAAGACGGGAGAGAGGGGGAGATGGGAGAGAGAGACAGAAAGTGGGGGGAGAAGAGAGAGAGAGAGAGAGTGGGGGGAGAAGAGAGATAGAGGGGGGGAGACGGGAGAGAGAGTGGGGGGAGAAGAGATATAGAGGGGAGGGAGAGAGAAGAGAGAGAGAGCAACAGCAGAAAGTGTTTCAACGGTCAGTTTATATTGTACGGTCTGGGTTTCAGACACACTGCATCCCCAGAAACACAGCCCCCTACCTGGAAGTCCGTGAAGGAGACCCTCCACTGGTTAGCAGGGTCTTTGGAGGTCCGCGGTACCAGGACGGGGTATCTGAAGTTAGTGACCGACTGGCAGCGGTAGGAGTACTCAGCCGGTGCGTACACGTTACGGCTCCCGTTAAACGTTGCTTTCTGACCGTCGTATTCGATCTCCACGGCGTCCAGCGTGAACCAGCGGCGAGCTGACACCTTGTAGTGACGCTGGGACATGGCGAACCTGGAGACACACACAACCTTAGTTCAAATGTCTTGGTTTGTAACTGAGTGTGTGTGTGTGTGTGTGTGTGTCCAGTCAACTCACACTAGTTTGAAGGAGCGGTGTCCCAGGATATTCTCATAGTTTAGAACCAGACTGACAGACAAGAGATGAAATAACAATATTTTATTAAAAGAAAAAAAAAAAAAAAAAAGAAAAAAAATCAATAACAACGTAATTCATCCCAATCATTTCCAAGTTCAACACGGCTGCTGTTCTCATGGTTCCTGACCTGGAGTGTGATTGGTTGCAGAGGGAGCCCTGGAGCCTAGGGGTCACGCCCTCTCCAAAGGTCAGAGCGGTGAGGTCATGTCGTTCCCAGCGACCACCACGGAGCACGCTCACGGTCAGGTTCTCCGCCCACAGCATGATGCAGCCGGCTCCGCCCTCCTGGGGAGAGAGAAGATCAGAATGAAATCCTCGTCTCTTAAAGGTAGAATCAGAACGAAGTAAACCGCTGCATCTGGCCGACTGCCACAACAACGAAGAGTACGAAATGAGGCTAAACTTCTCTGCTGCTCTGTTACCCCCGTTACAGCAGGGCGAAGAGTACCACCTACTGCTCTGTTACAGCAGGGCGAAGAGTACCACCTACTGCTCTGTTACCCCGTTACAGCAGGGCGAAGAGTACCACCTACTGCTCTGTTACAGCAGGGCGAAGAGTACCACCTACTGCTCTGTCACCCCGTTACAGCAGGGCGAAGAGTACCACCTACTGCTCTGTTACCCCGTTACAGCAGGGCGAAGAGTACCACCTACTGCTCTGTTACCCCGTTACAGCAGGGCGAAGAGTACCACCTACTGCTCTGTTACCCCGTTACAGCAGGGCGAAGGGTACCACCTACTGCTCTGTTACCCCGTTACAGCAGGGCGAAGAGTACCACCTACTGCTCTGTTACCCCGTTACAGCAGGGCGAAGAGTACCACCTACTGCTCTGTTACCCCGTTACAGCAGGGCGAAGAGTACCAACTACTGCTCTGTTACAGCAGGGCGAAGAGTACCACCTACTGCTCTGTTATCCCGTTACAGCAGGGCGAAGAGTACCACCTACTGCTCTGTTATCCCGTTAAAGCAGGGCGAAGAGTCCCACCTACTGCTCTGTTACCCCGTTACAGCAGGGCGAAGAGTCCCACCTACTGCTCTGTTACCCCGTTACACTGCTCTGTTACCCCGTTACAGCGGGTCGAAGAGTACCACCTACTGCTCTGTTACCCCGTTACAGCAGGGCGAAGAGTACCACCTACTGCTCTGTCACCCCGTTACAGCAGGGCGAAGAGTACCACCTACTGCTCTGTTACCCCGTTACAGCAGGGCGAAGAGTACCACCTACTGCTCTGTTACAGCAGGGCGAAGAGTACCACCTACTGCTCTGTTACAGCAGGGCGAAGAGTACCACCTACTGCTCTGTTACCTCGTTACAGCAGGGCGAAGGGTACCACCTACTGCTCTGTTACCCCGCTACAGCAGGGCGAAGAGTACCACCTACTGATCTGTTACAGCAGGGCGAAGAGTACCACCTACTGCTCTGTTACAGCAGGGCGAAGAGTACCACCTACTGCTCTGTTACCTCGTTACAGCAGGGCGAAGGGTACCATCTACTGCTCTGTTACCCCGTTACAGCAGGATGAAGAGTACCACCTACTGCTCTGTTACCCCGTTACAGCAGGGCGAAGAGTACCACCTACTGCTCTGTTACAGCAGGGTGAAAAGTACCACCTACTGCTCTGTTACCCCATTACAGCAGGGCGAAGAGTACCACCTACTGCTCTGTTACCTCGTTACAGCAGGGCGAAGAGTACCACCTACTGCTCTGTTACCCCGTTACAGCAGGGCGAAGAGTACCACCTACTGCTCTGTTACCCCGTTACAGCAGGGCGAAGAGTACCACCTACTGCTCTGTTACCTCGTTACAGCAGGGCTAAGGGTACCACCTACTGCTCTGTTACCCCGTTACAGCAGGGCGAAGAGTACCACCTACTGCTCTGTTACCTCGTTACAGCAGGGCGAAGGGTACCACCTACTGCTCTGTTACCCCGTTACAGCAGGGCGAAGAGTACCACCTACTGCTCTGTTACCCCGTTACAGCAGGGCGAAGAGTACCACCTACTGCTCTGTTACAGCAGGGCGAAGAGTACCACCTACTGCTCTGTTACAGCAGGGCGAAGGGTACCACCTACTGCTCTGTTACCTCGTTACAGCAGGGCGAAGGGTACCACCTACTGCTCTGTTACCCCGCTACAGCAGGGCGAAGAGTACCACCTACTGATCTGTTACAGCAGGGCGAAGAGTACCACCTACTGCTCTGTTACAGCAGGGCGAAGAGTACCACCTACTGCTCTGTTACCTCGTTACAGCAGGGCGAAGGGTACCACCTACTGCTCTGTTACCCCGTTACAGCAGGATGAAGAGTACCACCTACTGCTCTGTTACCCCGTTACAGCAGGGCGAAGAGTACCACCTACTGCTCTGTTACAGCAGGGTGAAAAGTACCACCTACTGCTCTGTTACCCCGTTACAGCAGGGCGAAGAGTCCCACCTACTGCTCTGTTACCTCGTTACAGCAGGGCGAAGAGTACCACCTACTGCTCTGTTACCCCGTTACAGCAGGGCGAAGAGTACCACCTACTGCTCTGTTACCCCGTTACAGCAGGGCGAAGAGTACCACCTAATGCTCTGTTACCTCGTTACAGCAGGGCTAAGGGTACCACCTACTGCTCTGTTACCCCGTTACAGCAGGGCGAAGAGTACCACCTACTGCTCTGTTACCTCGTTACAGCAGGGCTAAGGGTACCACCTACTGCTCTGTTACCCCGTTACAGCAGGGCGAAGAGTACCACCTACTGCTCTGTTACCTCGTTACAGCAGGGCGAAGGGTACCACCTACTGCTCTGTTACCCCGTTACAGCAGGGCGAAGAGTACCACCTACTGCTCTGTTACCCCGTTACAGCAGGGCGAAGAGTACCACCTACTGCTCTGTTACAGCAGGGCGAAGAGTACCACCTACTGCTCTGTTACAGCAGGGCGAAGAGTACCACCTACTGCTCTGTTACAGCAGGGCGAAGAGTACCACCTATTGCTCTGTTACCCCGTTACAGCAGGGCGAAGAGTATCACCTACTGCTCTGTTACCCCGTTACAGCACGGCGAAGAGTACCACCTACTGCTCTGTTACCCCGTTACAGCAGGGCGAAGAGTACCATGTACTCGGGCAGATTTTTGGGGCAAGTGCAATGTCTTATAACGCTCTTGTTTACAATATCCTGGTGCTCGTGGCAACGCCAAATCACTGAGTCTCAGTTTTATTATTTCATAGTTATTTATTTATCCATGCAACTAAAGAGGCTCTTTACCTTCAGCGTGTGTGTGAGAGTGAGTGAGAGAGAGAACCTTAAACTCCACTGGTGGGTAGACTCCTGTCCTTTCTGATGCCCTGTCGTTGGCCTTCTTCTCTGCCCTTTCCTTCTCCCTCTGTCTCTCTCTCTCCCTCTTTCTGTCTCCGTACTGCAACAGAGAGCGCCCTCCTCTTACGCCAGCCTCCATATCCATAGAAATAGATGACACCTGCTAGAGAGAAGGAGAGAAAGATGGTTAACAGGATACGGCACCTGGTGACTATCCGGGAAAACAAAGACAACACAAACAGGTTCATGTTTGTGCATGAATCCGGTTCACTGACAACACAAACAGGTTCATGTTTGTGCATGAATCCGGTTCACTGACAACACAAACAGGTTCATGTTTGTGCATGAATCCGGTTCACTGACAACACAAACAGGTTCATGTTTGTGCATGAATCCGGTTCACTGACAACACAAACAGGTTCATGTTTGTGCATGAATCCGGTTCACTGACAACACAAACAGGTTCATGTTTGTGCATGAATCCGGTTCACTGACAACACAAACAGGTTTATGTTTGTGCATGAATCTGGTTCACTGACAATAGAAAACAGGTTTATGTTTGTGCATAGTCTGCCTTCATCAGAGCCTTCTGAAAAGGGTGGGAGGTACATACATAAAGTGCCTGTGGAAAGTATTCAGTCTTTTTCCACAGGGAGGGGTCTGAACACTTACCGAATGCGCTGTACATACGTATACAAAAGTATGTGAACACCCCTTCAAATGAGTGGATTCTGCTATTTCAGCCACACCCGTTGATGACAGGTGTATAAAATCGAACACACAGCCATGCAATCTCCATAGACAAACATTGGCAGTAGACTAGCCTTAGTGAAAAACTCAGTGACTTTCAACGTGGCACCGTCATTGGATGCCACCTTTCCAACAAGTCCGTAAGTCAAATCAACTATAAGTGCTCCTAAAAGTTTCCAAAGCGGTAGGCCTCATTAGCTCACAGAACGAGACAGAACGAGACCACCGAATTCCAAACTACCTCTAGAAGCAACGTCAGCACAAGAACTGTTCGTCGGGAGCTTCATGAAATGGGTTTCCGTGGCCGAGCAGCCGCACACAAGCCTAAGATCACCATGCGCAATGCCAAGCGTCGGCTGGAGTGGTGTAAAGCTCGCCGCCATTGGACTCTGGAGCAGTGGAAACACGTTCTCTGGAGTGATGAATCACACTTCACCATCTGGCAGTCCGACGGACGAATCTGGGTTTGGCGGATGCCAGGAGAATGCTACCTGCCCCAATGAATAGTGTCAACTGTAAAGTTTGGTGGAGGAGGAATAATGGTCTGGGGCTGTTTTTCATGGTTCAGGTCCCTTAGTTCCAGTGAAGGGAAATCTTAACGCTACAGCATACAATGACATTCTAGACGATTCTGTGCTTCCAACTTCGTGGCAACAGTTGGGGAAGGCCCTTTCCTGTTTCAGCATGACAATGGCCCCCTGTGCGCAAAGCGAGGTCCATACAGAAATGGTTTGTCGAGATGGGAGTGGAAGAACTTGACTGGCCTGCACAGAGTCCTGACCTCAACCCCATCGAACACTTTGGGATGAATTGGAACACCGAATCAGGCCTAATCGCCAAACATCAGTGGCCGACCTCACTAATGCTCTTGTGGCTGAATGGAAGCAAGTCCCCGCAGCAATGTTCCAACATCTAGTGGAAAGCCTTCCCAGAAGAGAGGAGGCTGTTATAGCAGCAAAGGGGGACCAACTCCATATTAATGACTTCCCAGAAGAGTGGAGGCTGTTATAGCAGCAAAGGGGGACCAACTCCATATTAATGACTTCCCAGAAGAGTGGAGGCTGTTATAGCAGCAAAGGGGGACCAACTCCATATTAATGACTTCCCAGAAGAGTGGGGGCTGTTACAGCAGCAAAGGGGGGACCAACTCCATATTAATGCCCATGATTTTGGAATGAGATGAATTTTCAAATCCATCAGTGGAGCACCTGATTCCCCTTTAATGTTAAAGCCGGACAGAAGCGCGTTTGGGTTCACACACACACACACACACACACACACACACACACACACACGGGATATGTCGGGTGATTGTGGAGGCCAGGTCTTCTGATGTAGCACGCCATCCCTCTCCTTCTTGGTCAATAGGACTTACACAGCCTGGAGGTGTGTTTTGGGTCATGACAGTCCCACTAAGCCCAAACCAGATGTGATGGTGTATCGGTGCAGAATGCTGTGGTAGCCATGCTGGTTAAGTGTGCCTTGAATTCTAAATACATCTCAGAGTGTCACCAGCAATGCACCAACACACCTCCTCCTCCATGCTTCACGGTGGGAACCACACATGAAGAGATCCGTTCACCTACTCTGAACTCACTAAGACATGGCGGTTGGAACCAAAAATCTAAATATTCATCAGACTCATCAGACCAAAGGACAGATTTCCACCGGTCTAATGTCCATTGCTCATGTTTCTTGGCCCAAGCAAGTCTCTTCTTCTTATTGGTGTCCTTTAGTAGTGGTTTCTTTGCAGCAATTCAACCATGAAGGCCTGATTCACACAGTCTCCTCTGAACAGTTGATGTTGAGATGTGTCTGTTACTTGAACTCTGTGAAGCATTTATTTGGGCTGCAATTTCTGAGGCTGGTAACTCTAATGAACCTATCCTCTGCAGCAGAGGTAACTCTGGGTCTTCCTTTCCTGTGGCGGTCCTCACAAGAGAGTTTCATCACAGCGCTTGATGGTTTTGGTGACTGCACTTGAAGAAACTTTCCAAGTTCTTGACATTTTCAGGATTGACTGACCTTCATGTCTTAAAGTAATGATGGACTGTCATTTCTCTTTGCTTATTTGAGCTGTTAATGCCATAATATGGCTAGTAGACCATCAGCAGCATCAGAGCTTGGAGAAGCCTAATTCCCGTGACTAAATGTTCACGTGGAATTTGACTGCCATCATAACTCGTGACCGCCAGTGTGGCGATAATACGATCACCGTAACAGCCCTAGTTCCGCAGCACAAGGTGCACCTGTGTAATGACCATTCTGTTTAATCAGCTTCATGATATGCCACACGTGTCAGGTGGATGAACTCTCTTGACCAAGGAGAAATGCTCACTAACAGGGATGTAAACTAATCTGTGCACAACATTAGAGAGAAAAGCTGTTTGTGCATCTGGAACATGTTTAGGATCTTTAATATTTCAACTCATGAAACATGGGACCAACACTTCACATGTTGTGTTTATGTTGTTCTTCAGTAGAAATCAAAATGTGACTTGAGGACAACAATGTTGTTTGTTTCCAAAATCAGGGCTGTTTTTATAAAGAAGTTAAATCAGCTTTGTTCCCCCCCCCCTTGCCACGATACTAAGGAGTATGGCGATACTGGTATAGTCCCGGCCTTAACACGCACGTAAACACACTTACCCGCGAGGGTCTCACTGCAGTGTAGACGGCAGTGTAGGGGACAGACTGGCTCTTCATAATGCTCATCACCTGTCCAATCACCTCATCTACACACACACACACACACACACAAAGTTAGTATTCAGCAATCTGTATCATGCTGTTATAAGGAACACAGTGAATGCAGGCGATGTTTGTCCCAGCAGAGCCACCGTACAGTAGAACTATAGACCAATATAGAACACTCACCATTCCCGCTGAGAACCTCCTTAACGGACATCAGATCGGCCCTGTTAGAAACCACACCCACAATCAGATAGACCACACCCATGTAAAGACAAACCACCCCCACAACCAGACAGACCACACCCATGTAAAGACAAACCACACCCACGATCAGAGAGACCACACCCACATGCAGATAGACCACCCCCACAACCAGACAGACCACACCCATATTCAGAAGAAGAAAAAAAACATTTCCCCTTTATCCATTTATCATGGCCGCCATTCCAAACTACAACCGTCAGGGAGAATCTAAAATGCCCAAAACGTCATGGCATTGGGCTCCCATTGATTTAGTTATGTTTGAGTCACTCAGATGGCATAACTAAATGGCCTTAATGTGTAGAATTTCAGAATATTTGCTTTAACCCTTTACACTAGTGAGAATTAGCCTATATGGATAGGGCTACATTGAAATATATAAATCATATGCATAACAACGGTAGCAACAGAAAAGGAACAGTTTGGAGAAAATGGGGAAATGATTAGACTAAATTTGAGGACAACAGTTCACCTAACAAGACTGAATCCTTACACTGCTGATTTTATGTTCATTTGACATTTACTGTACTATACATTCAGTAATATGATAACATAAGAATATTCCTGGAAAACGTTGGGTAACTGCATGAAAAAAACTAAAACACACAAGTTTGATGGGCCACACCCCTCTCCAAAGTGTGAACACTTCCTAAGTCATTTCAATGCATTTTTATCACTCGAGTTCAACAATAAGGTGTTTCTAGCTGTCCTAGCTGTGCCGTTGAGGAGCTAGAGCAAAAACACACGAGCTGTTTTGAACAACTCTGCATCCCCACCATCACACAGTTACTGTTGTGGCTGACGCAATCCTGAGGGTGGACTATGGATTATTTGGGACCAAACCAACATTTGTTATTGAAGTAGAAGTCCTGGGAGTGCATTCTGACGAAGAACACCAAAGGTAATCAAACTTTTCTAATAGTAAATCGGAGTTTGGTGAAGGCTAAACTTGCTGGGTGTCTAAATAGCTAGCCCTGTGATGCCGGGCTATCTACTTAGAATATTGCAAAATGTGCTTTCACCAAAAAGCTATTTTAAAATCGGACAGAGTGCATAGAAGAGTTCTGTATCTATAATTCTTAAAATAATTGTTATGCTTTTTGTGAACGTTTATCGTGAGTAATTTAGTAAATTGTTAGTAAATTCGGCAGAAGTTTGCGGGGGTATGCTAGTTCTGAACGTCACATGCTAATGTAAAAAGCTGGTTTTTGATATAAATATGAACTTGATTGAACAAAACATGCATGTATTGTATAACATAATGTCCTAGGTGTGTCATCTGATGAAGATCATCAAAGGTTAGTGCTGCATTTAGCTGTCTTCTGGGTTTGTGTGACATTATATGCTAGCTTGAAAAATGGGTGTCTGATTATTTCTGGCTGGGTACTCTGCTGACATAATCTAATGTTTTGCTTTCGTTGTAAAGCCTTTTTGAAATCGGACAGTGTGGTTAGATTAACGAGAGTCTTGTCTTTAAAATAGTCATATGTTTGAGAAATTGAAGTAATAGCATTTCTAAGGTATTTGAATAACGCGCCACAGGATTCCACTGGCTGTTACGTAGGTGGGACGATTTGGTGCCACCTACCCTAGAGAGGTTAGTTAATCTCTCTCTCTCTCTCTCTCTCTCTCTCTCTCTCTCTCTCTCTCTCATAACTAACCAGACACCACCACCACCACCACTACTACTACTACTACTAGAACTAACCAGACACCACCACCACCACTACTACTACTATAACTAACCAGACACCACCACCACCACTACTATAACTAACCAGACACCACCACCACCACTACTATAACTAACCAGACACCACCACCACTACTACTAGAACTAACCAGACACCACCACCACTACTACTAGAACTAACCAGACACCACCACCACTACTAGAACTAACCAGACACCACCACCACTACTAGAACTAACCAGACACCACCACCACTACTAGAACTAACCAGACACCACCACCACTACTAGAACTAACCAGACACCACCACCACTACTAGAACTAACCAGACACCACCACCACTACTAGAACTAACCAGACACCACCACCACTACTATAACTAACCAGACACCACCACCACTACTATAACTAACCAGACACCACCACCACTACTATAACTAACCAGACACCACCACCACTACTATAACTAACCAGACACCACCACCACTACTATAACTAACCAGACACCACCACCACTACTATAACTAACCAGACACCACCACCACTACTATAACTAACCAGACACCACCACCACTACTATAACTAACCAGACACCACCACTATTATAACTAACCAGACACCACCACTACTATAACTAACCAGACACCACCACTACTATAACTAACCAGACACCACCACTACTATAACTAACCAGACACCACTACTACTATAACTAACCAGACACCACCACCACTACTATAACTAACCAGACACCACCACCACTATAACTAACCAGACACCACCACTATAACTTAATTAACCATTATAACAAGCACACCACATTTTCTTCAGGAAATGTACTTCTCTAGTTATTTTTCTATTATTGATCTTTCTTCCTCTGCATTGTTGAGAAGGGACAGTTGGGGTATAGGGGGCAGTATTTTCACTTTTGGATGAAAAGCGTGCCCAGAGTAAACGGCCTAATACTTGGGCCCAGAGTCAAATATTTGCAAATTATTAGTAGATTTGGATAGAAAACACCCTAAAGTTTCCAAAACTGTTTGAATGATGTCTGTGAGTATAACATAACTCATATGGCAGGCAAAAACCTGAGAAAAATCCAACCCGGAAATGGAAATCTGATGCCTGTAGTCTTTTCAAGTCATTGCCTTTCTAACACACAGTGACTTAGGGTTAATTTTGCACTTCCTAAGGCTTCCACTAGGTGTCAACAGTCTTTAGAACCTTGTTTCAGCCTTTTGCAGTGAACAGAGAACGAACAAGAAGGCTGGGAAGTTGGTGACTCAGAAAATCACATGAGTTCATTGTGCGCATTCACGTGAGGAGATAGCTGTGTTCCAAAACATTTTTTTCAAGACAGTGCAATCGTCCGGTTGGAATATTATTGAAGTTTGAAGTTAAAAAGACCCTAAAGATTGATGCTATACAACGTTTGACATGTTTGAACGAACGTAAATATAACTTTTTTTGACTTTTCGTCGTGACATTTTCTGGGCGCTTCCTACATTTTGAGTAGCTTACTGAACGCAGAAACAACATGGAGATATTTGGACATACATTATGAACTTTATCGAACAAAACATTTATTGTGGACCTGGGATTCCTGGAAGTGCCTTCTGATGAAGATTATTAAAGGTAAGTGAATATTTCTAATGCTATTTATGATTTTAGATGACTCCAAAATGGCGGGTATCTGTATTACTTGATGTATTTTTCTGAGCGCCGTACTCAGATTATTGCAAAGTGTGCTTTCCCCGTAAAGTTATTTTGAAATCTATCAAAGCGGTTGCATTCAGGAGATGTTAATCTATAATTCTTTGAATTACAGTTAAATATTTTATCAACGTTTATGATGAGTATTTTTGTAAATTGATGTGCCCTTTCACCGGGAGTTTTGGGGGAAATACATTTTCTGAACGTCACGCGCCAATGTAAAATGGGGTTTTTGGATATAAATATGAACTTGATAGAACAAAAAATGCATGTATTGTCTAACATAATGTCCTAGGAGTGTCATCTGATGAAGATTGTCGAAAGGTTAGTGCATAATTTTAGCTGGTTTTCTGCTTTTGGTGACGCCTGTCCTTGCATTGAAAATGGCTGTGTGTAATTATTTGTCTATGTACTGTCCTAACATAATCTAACTTTATGCTTTCGCCGTAAAGCCTTTTTGAAATCGGACAACGTGGTTGGATTAAGGAGATGTTTATCTTTAAAATGGTGTAAAATAGTTCTATGTTTGAGAAATTTGAATTATGACATTGTTGTTTTCGAATTTGGCGCTCTGATTTTCCACTGGCTGTTGAATAGTGTGAACCGTGGGTGGGACGATAGCGTCCCACGTAGCCCAGAGAAGTTAATCTACACCTGCTGTTGACCAAGACCTGTCAGGAAGCATTTCACTGTTAGTCTAGACCTGTTGTTGACCAAGACCTGTCAGGAAGCATTTCACTGTTAATCTAGACCTGCTGTTGACCAAGACCTGTCAGGAAGCATTTCACTGTTAATCTAGACCTGCTGTTGACCAAGCATTTCACTGTTAATCTACACCTGTTGTTGACCAAGACCTGTCAGGAAGCATTTCACTGTTAGTCTAGACCTGTTGTTGACCAAGACCTGTCAGGAAGCATTTCACTGTTAATCTAGACCTGCTGTTGACCAAGCATTTCACTGTTAGTCTACACCTGCTGTTGACCAAGACCTGTCAGGAAGCATTTCACTGTTAATCTAGACCTGCTGTTGACCAAGCACTTCACTGTTAATCTACACCTGTTGTTTACCAAGCATTTCACTGTTAGTCTAGACCTGTTGTTTTCATGTTGTTTATGAAGCATGTGATAAAATGTGATTTGATTCAGGTGTGCGCTCTGCTGCAAATCCACTAAACAAAAATGTAGCGGACAACGTAGTATCGGTTGTATTTGTGGCCAAAGAATAAATTGAAGAAAAGACATCAAAAACCACACCTCAGAGTATGTAATACTCCTCAGGAGGATTTAAACTATTTCACTTTAACTTAATTGCCCACTCATATTATACATAATTACAGGTTATATTTCAATCAAATCTGAAAACACTTGGCAATTACTTTAAAACATCAAAATACTGTCTTTGCGACTAAAAGGATGGCCTTTAAAAAATTGTTTTAAACTTTGCCACCGCTGCTGAAAAAAATACTAGGGGAAACACTGTAAACCATAAAACAGAACCAGAGGGACAAACAGAACCAGAGGGATAAACAGAACCAGAGGGACAAACAGAACCAAACAGAACCAGAGGGACAAACAGAACCAGAGGGACAAACAGAACCAAACAGAACCAGAGGGATAAACAGAACCAAACAGAACCAGAGGGACAAACAGAACCAAACAGAACCAGAGGGACAAACAGAACCAGAGGGACAAACAGAACCAAACAGAACCAGAGGGATAAACAGAACCAAACAGAACCAGAGGGACAAACAGAACCAAACAGAACCAGAGGGACAAACAGAACCAAACAGAACCAGAGGGACAAACAGAACCAAAGGGACAAACAGAACCAGAGGGACAAACAGAACCAAACAGAACCAGAGGGACAAACAGAACCAAACAGAACCAGAGGGACAAACAGAACCAGAGGGACAAACAGAACCAGAGGGACAAACAGAACCAGAGGGACAAACAGAACCGTACCCGGTGCTGTAGGGTAGTCTGAAGACCAGCAGGGCGGGTGTAGAAGCATTGAGTCGTAGCTGGCTGAGCATCTCTGGGTCCAAGTAGAGAGGAGAGGTGTCTAATTGGTCCTGGAGTTGACCAATCACAGCATTGGATGCTGGCCAGGCCACAGTAGGCAGGACCAATGAGGAAGGGCTGGAGAGGAGCGCCCCCTCTAGGTTAGGGAAGGCACTGTCCTGCTTGTTGCCAAACGCCCCTCCGTACATGGTGAAGTCCTCAATACTCATCTAGAGGGAGGAGACAGTGAGACAACTAACATACGGGTTACTAAGGTAGGTTTGCGTGGTGAGTGGTATACGGGTTACTAAGGTAGGTGTGAGTGGTATACGAGTTACTGAGGTAGGTTTGAGTGGTATACGGGTTACTGAGGTAGGTTTGAGTGGTATACGAGTTACTGAGGTAGGTTTGAGTGGTATACGGGTTACTAAGGTAGGTTTGAGTGGTGAGTGGTATACGGGTTACTGAGGTAGGTTTGAGTGGTATACGGGTTACTAAGGTAGGTGTGAGTGGTATACGAGTTACTAAGGTAGGTTTGAGTGGTATACGGGTTACTAAGGTAGGTTTGCGTGGTGAGTGGTATACGAGTTACTGAGGTAGGTTTGAGTGGTATACGGGTTACTGAGGTAGGTTTGAGTGGTATACGAGTTACTAAGGTAGGTTTGAGTGGTATACGGGTTACTAAGGTAGGTTTGAGTGGTGAGTGGTATACGGGTTACTGAGGTAGGTTTGAGTGGTATACGGGTTACTAAGGTAGGTGTGAGTGGTATACGAGTTACTAAGGTAGGTTTGAGTGGTGAGTGGTATACGGGTTACTGAGGTAGGTGTATGTGGTGTGTATCACCTTGTCCTGCAGGAAGAGCAGTACATTGCGTGGGGATGACCCCAGGGCGGTCTCCAGGTATGAGTTCAGCTGAGTGACCCCCACTATGTGACCAGCAGCAGGAACAGCCTGAGACAGCAGACCAGACCTGACATCGTTCAGGAGGGACCAAACGTTACCAAACAGAGTGCAACAGGGACTTCAACTGAAAACACTAAGAGGACATGTCTGACCAGCAAACCGATGCTGAATTTCCAAATAGAAAACAACTTTGTCAATTGGTTAGAATGGAAACTTGGCTTCTGCCTCCAACACTCCCAGATACACAATTGGTTACAGTAAAAAGCAGCCCTATTGGTTTGGGTTACACAATTAAGGGTAGTTTGTGTCTTGGCTACTCGGCCTGTCAATGGGATGCTGGTCCAAACTCCTCTTAATCTCCCCCCAACTGAACTTGTCCAACAAGAACATACAGTGAGGGGGAAAAAGTATTTGATCCCCTCCTGATTTTGTACATTTGCCCACTGACAAAGAAATGATCAGTCTATAATTTTAATAGTAGGTTTATTTGAACAGTGAGAGACAGAATAACAACAAAATCCAGAAAAATGCTATAAAATGATTTGCATTTTAATGAGGGAAATAGAAATGAAGGGATCTAATACTTTTTCCCCCCACTGTATGTAGAATTTCTTTAAGGAAGCGTCTCTATGTTATAGCCTGAACCAGTATCTGGGAAGAGAGGAGACCATGAACGACCAGTCCCTTCTCTGATCAGTTCGCTACAATTCATTATCCCATTAGACAGCTCTGCAAGCGTTGTCAAAATACTGTGCCTTCAGAATAAAATAATACCCCCTTAAAGTATTCCACATTTTGTTGTTACAGCGGGAATTCAAAATTCTCACCCATCTACACACACACACAATATCCCAGAATGAAAACGTGAAAACATGGTTTTAGAATTTTTTGCAAATTTATTGAAAATGAAATACAGAATTAAGTATTCACACATCTCAATACATGTTAGCATCACATTTGGCAGCTATTAGAGCAGCGTCTTTCTGGGTACGTCTAAGAGCTTTCCACACCATTCTTTTTTAAATTCTTCAAAACGGTTGTTGAGCGTTGCTAGACAGCCATTTTAAAGCCATATACCTTCAAGCCGATTAAAGTCCAAACTAACTAGGCAACATTTACTGTCTTCGAGGTCAGCAACTCCACTATATATATATATATTTATATATTGGGCCTTGTGTTTTGGGTTATTGTCCTGCTGAAAGGTGAATTAATCTCCCAGTGTCTGGTGGAAAGCAGACTGAACCAGGCTTTCTTCTAGGATTTTGCCTGGTTAAGGGCTTGTAAGTAAGCATTCCACGGTAAGGTCTACACCTGTTGTATTCAGCGCATGTGACAAATAACATTTACATTTGTGCTTAACTCCCTAGCAACAGCAAGCTAGCTAAAACGGACAAATTAGCTAGCAAGTGCAAGCTAACTAGCTAAATTGCCATACATGTTTAATGCTTTTCAACCTGTCCCCAAATTAATGTCATTGGTTCAGAGTTTGTTGTGATATTTTAACCTGCGTGTTGTGATCACATTTGGTGTGGGGGGACAAAATGCATTTATGCACGATGGCATATCCTAGCTAGCGCAGCGCACGCACGCAGCCGGTTTGGGTTCTGTGTTAGAGTTACCAGACTCAGAAATTGGAGCCCAAATAAATGCTTCAAAGAGTTCAAGTAACAGACACATCTCAACATCAACTGTTCAGAGGAGACTGTGTGAATCAGGCCTTCATGGTTGAATTGCTGCAAAGAAACCACTACTAAAGGACACCAATAAGAAGAGACTTGCTTGGGCCAAGAAACACGAGCAATGGACATTAGAAATCTGTCCTTTGGTCTAGAGTCCAAATGTGAGATTTTTGGTTCCAACCGCCATGTCTTTGTGAGACGCGGTGTGGGTGAACAGATGATCTCTGCATGCGTGATTCCCACCGTGAAGCATGGAGGAGGTGGTGTGATGGTGTGGTGGTGCTTTGCTGGTGACACTGTCTGTGATTTATTTACAATTCAAGGAACACTTGACCAGCATGGCTACCACAGCGATACGCCACCACAATCTGGTTTGGGCTTAGTGGGAATATCATTTGTTTTTAACAGGACAATGACCCAACACACCTCCAGGCTGTGTAATGGCTATTTGACCAAGAAGGAGAGTGATGGAATGCTGTATCAGTTGACCTGGCCTCCACAATCGCCTGACCCCAACCCAATTGAGTTGGACTGCAGAGTGAAGGAAAAGCAGCCAACAAATGCTCAGCATATGTGGGAACTCATTCAAGACTGTTGGAAAAGAATTCCAGGTGAAGCTGGTTGAGAGAATTCCAAGTGTGTGCAAAGCTTTCATCTAGGCAAAGGGTGGCTACTTTGAAGATTCTAAAATATTATATAGATTTGTTTAACACTTTTTTTGGTTACTACATGATTTCATGTGTTATTTCATAGTTTTGATGTCTTCACTATTACCCTTGAATGAGTAGGTGTCCAAACTTTTGACTGGTACTGTATGCTAACAATATCTTGAATATTACTGGTTTACTTGTCAGATACGAAGATGAGTAGAGATGAAGCAGTAATGACCAGCTCGAGGAAAATCAGCAAGGATTAACCATTACACACTGAGGGTGTAGCCTACTGTGGTCTTCGGCAGGCTTTCCCAAACTGCAACACCTGTTCATCCAGAGCTTCCTGAAATGGGTCTCCATGGCCGAGCAGCAAATGCCCTTTGTATTGCAGACATCAACCTTGATGGATTTGCTTTCATTGTTCTGTATTGCTACCAGGGTCTCACTGTAGTCATCATCCTTGGCCAAGGAACTGAAAGCCTTTGTCTTCCACCAGGTCAGGCGAATCAGGCAGAATGTCTGTTAGATAAACACATGAAATAGATGAGGGGAACTTAAAAGATAAACACTGAGACAAACAGCATCATTCACATTTAATATTTCTATATTTCTTCATTATTTTTTGGATTTGAGTATAATTGTTACATATTACGGCACTGTTGGAACTAGGAATAAGCATTTCGCTACACTCGCGATAACATCTGCTGAATGTGTACGCGGCCAATAAAATTGGATTTGAGTTCAAAATGTTGCATGCAGTCTTCCAGACAAACAATATCATTCAAATGGATTTGAGTAGAGCTGACCCCAATTAGTCAGCAGATAATTCTTAGTCGAGCAGTAGCAAATAAATATACATTGTTGGATTCGGGCTAAACTTTGAACATTGAGATATTAAAGACTTGATAGATCAGAAGCATAGAATAGAAGGTTTGAAAGAGACTGGGGTTTATGTCAGAAGTTCAGGGTTTTCTGTGGAAAAACAGGTGGCTTTGGAATGTGATGGGTGGAGATCTGGGAAACTAACAATGTCTCTGAGGGAGAGAGGGTAATGTATAACGTTTACATTATGTCAGGATATGTCACTGAGGGAGAGGGTAATGCATAATGTTTACACTGTCAGGACATGTCACTGAGGGAGAGAGGGTAATGCATAATGTTTACATTATGTCAGGATATGTCTGAGGGAGAGAGGGTAATGTATAATGTTTACATTATGTCAGGATATGTCTCTGAGGGAGAGAGGGTAATGTATAACGTTTACATTCAGGACATGTTATTGTCCTGACATCCAGGATACTCTCGGAGGAGAGGAGACACAGTCTTGTAAAGAGATGCATTAGCAACAGAGATGCATTGGATGTTCAGTTGTGGAGGAGACTCAGCCTAGGAGAAAAGGTTAAATATTAGTGCTTGTGTGAAATGTTTTTTTTTGTCTGAATTACAGCTGTAACGAACCTTTGGGAAGAATTACACTTGGTTGAGCTTCTCTAGTGTCTGTGAGTTATTTAATCTGAAATATTTGAACCTAACAATGTAAATATTATAAATATGTATGAGTATACCATGGTACACACACACACACAGTACGAGTCAAAAGTTGACACCTACTCATTCCAGGGTTTTTCTGTAGTTTTACTATTTTCTACATTGTAGAATAGTAAAGACATCAAAACTATGAAATAACACATAGGGAATCATGTAGTAACCAAATAAAGTGTTAAATATAAAATATATTTTGATTTGTTTGAGATTCTTCAAATAGCCACCCTTTGCCTTGATGACAGCGTTGCACACACTTCGCATTCTCTCAACCAGCTTCATGAGGTAGTCACCTGGAATGCATTTCAATTAACAGGTGTGCCTTGTTAAAAATGTTGGTCTGATGAGTCCAAATGTTTTGGTTCCAAACACCGTGTCTTTGTGAGACGCAGAGTAAGTGAACAGATGATCTCCGCATGTGTGGTTCCCACCGTGAAGCATGGAGGAGGTGGTGTGATGGTGCTTTGCTGGTGACTGATTTATTTAGAATTCAAGGCACACTTAACCAGCATAGCTACCACAGCATTCTGCAGCGATTAGCCATCCCATCTGGTTTGCGCAGAGTGGAGCTACCATTTGTTTTTCAACAGGACAATGACCCAAAACACAACTCCAGGCTGTGTAAGGGCTATTTGACCAAGGAGAGTGATGGAGGGCTGCATCAGATAACCTGGCCCCCACAATCACCCGACCTCAACCCAATTGAGATGGTTTGGGATGAGTTGGACCGAAGAGTAAAGGAAAAGCAGCCAACAAGTGCTCAGCATATGTGGGAAGTCCTTCACGACTGCTGGAAAAGCATTCCTCATGATGCTGGTTGAGAGAATGCCAAGTGTGCAAAGCTTTCATGAAGGCAAAGGGTTGTTACTTTGAAGAATCTCAAATATATTTTGATTTGTTCAACACTTTTTTGGTTACTACATGATTCCATATGTGTTATTTCATCGTTTTGTCTTCACTATTATTCTACAGTGTAGAAAATAGTAAAATAAAGACAAACCCTGGAATGAGTAGGTGTCCAAACTCTCGACTGGTAGTGCATTCGGAAAGTATTCAGTCCCCTTCGCTTTTATAGCCTTATTCTAAAAATTGATTAAATTATTTCCTTAATCTACGCACAATACCCCATAATGACAAATCGAAAACAGTTTTATAAATATGTTTGCAAATATATAAAAAATAAAAATACCTTATTTACATAAGTATTCACACCCTTTGCTATGACTCGAAATTAAGCTCAGGTGCACCCTGTTTCCATTGATCATCCTTGAGATGTTTCTACAACTTGATTGGAGTCCACCTGTGGTAAATTCAATTCATTGGACATGATTTGGAAAGGCAAACACCTGTCTATAAGGTCCAACAGTTGACAGTGCATGTCAGAACAAAAGCCAAGCCATGTCGTCGAAGGAATTGTCCATAGAGCTGAGACAGGATTGCGTCGAGGCACAGCTTTTGGGAAGGGTACCAAAAAAGTTTCTGCAGCATTAAAGATCCCCAAGAACTCAGTGGCCTCCATTCTATTGAATTTTCTATTATCCCCTTTTCTCCCAAATTTCCTGGTATCCAATTGGTAGTTACAGTCTGGTCTCATCGCTAAAACTCCCGTACGAACTCGGGAGAGGCGAAGGTCGAGAGCCGTGCGTCCTCCGAAACACAACACAACCCAGCCAAGCCGCACTGCTTCTTGACACAATGCCCCGCTTAACCCGGAAGCCAGCCGCACCAATGTGTCGGAGGAAACACTACACCTGGCAACCGTGTCAGCGTGCACTGCGCCCGGCCCGCCACAGGAGTCACTAGTGCGCGATGGGACAAGGACATCCCTGCCGGCCAAACCTTCCCCGGACAACGCTGGGCCAAGTGTGTGCCGCCCCATCTGTTTCCCGGTCACGGCCGGCTGCGACAGAGCCTGGATTCAAACCCAGAATTTCTAGTGGCACAGTTACCACTGCGCACCCAGGAGGCCACAGTGGCCTCCATCATTCTTAAATGGAAGAAGTTTGGAACCACCAAGACTCTTCCTGGAGCTGGCCTCCCGGTCAAACTGAGCAAATCAGGGGAGAAGGTAGTCACTGTGACAGAGCTCCTCTGTGGAGATGGGAGAACCAACCAGAAGGACAACCATCTCTGCAACACTCCACCAATCAGGTCTTTATGGTAGAGTGGCCAGATGGAAGCCACTCCTCAGTAAAAGGCACATGACAGCCAGCTTGGAGTTTGCCAAAAGGAACCTAAACAACTCTCAGACCATGAGAAATAAGATTCTCTGGTCTGATGAAACCAAGATAATACTCTTTGGGCTGAATGCCAAATGTCATGTCTGGAGGAAACTTGGCACCGTCCCTACGGTGAAGCAAGGTGGTGGCAGCATCATGCTGTGGGGATGTTTTTCAGCTGCAGGGACTGGGAGACTAGTCAGGATCGAGTTAAAGGTGAACAGAGCAAAGTACAGAGACACTCCCCATCCAACCCGAAAGAGCTTGAGAGGATCTGCATTGAAGAATTGGAGAAACTCCCCAAATACAGGTGTGCCAAGCTTGTAGCGTCATACCCAAGAAGACTTGCGGCTGTAATCGCTGTCAAAAGGAGCTTCAACAAGGTACTGAGTAAAGGGTCTGAATACTTACGTAAATGTGATACATTTTTTTATACATTTGCAAAAATGTCTAAAAACCTGCTTTTGCTTTGTCATTATGGGGCATTGAGTGTAGATTGATGAGGGAAAAAAACTATTTAATCCATTTTAGAATAAAGCTATAACGTAACGTTGAAAAAGTCAAGGGGTCTGAATACTTTCCCAATGCACTGAATGTATGTATATCTGTTTTATGACACCGGAGACATCCGTCTTATTCGCGCCCAT
Organism: Salmo trutta; assembly: GCF_901001165.1. Taxonomy (NCBI): domain Eukaryota; kingdom Metazoa; phylum Chordata; class Actinopteri; order Salmoniformes; family Salmonidae; genus Salmo; species Salmo trutta. Next base: position 635,406 of record NC_042984.1, on the reverse strand, counting down.
CTCATTGAACTAATCCATTGGAGGCTGCGAGGATGGCACCGTCCAATAAGGAGAGTATGGTTAAGATGCACGTCTCTCTCCAGAATGTTCTCTCTCCTGACAATTTGTGCACATTCATCGTTTCATACCTTCATTGTCTGAATTGTTTGCGTTTGATTGTTTGTGTATATCAATTCCCCATTACATATCACCAGTACTACATTTACCGTTAATTCCCATAAATTCTAATCTACAATGTTTGTTTGGTTACGTTAATGTCTGTTACATGCATTCAATATATTATTATTCCAGTCTTTTATCGTTCTCACTGTCAGAGTGGACACATTGTTTGCAGAGCGCAAAAAACCTATGCTATACTTGTGAGAAAAAAGTTTTGGTTTATTTCATTCCATTTACAAGTTGTCAATTTAGTCATTGTCTTTTGTTTGGAGCGGTCCTGTGAATGTTGAGTAAGGACGTGCACCTGATTAAGTTTATAAGTAGGCCTATAGGCTACCTTGATGCGCGCAAATGTAGGCATATAAATATGCCCATTTGGGGATCTGATAGTATTTCTGATTGGTTTAACGCACCACCGCTAATGAATGACTTGTGGAGCTTCTCAAAGTTATGTTTTTTTCTTCACCTCAAAACATCAAGCAAACAAAGTCTGTGTTTACATCCATTGAGAATTACAATAGTTCCTCAATGTATTTGAAAAATCTTTCTAGCTCTCTCCCTTGCGACAACCACTCAGCGTAAAAAGGGAAAAACATCAAAGCTCTTATCCAGTGAAAACGTTATATAAAATAGGCCCATCTGATTACTTCTTATCTCAAAAAACCCTACAACTGTATCTGTCCTGAGCTCACTGGCGTGGGAGAGTGAGGGCCCAGAATATTTGATACAATGAGGGCCCAGAATTTTTGATACAATGAGGGCCCAGAATATTTGATACAATGTCGCATGTTTGCACAAGCTTCAGGCCAGACCCATTAGTTAATAGTTGATTCAATGTTTCCAGTGTGTTGCAGACAGGCCATGTGTAGCCAATGTGATTTACAGGATATTTATTTTAAAAATCAGGATGTTTTCTACCTGCAGGCTGCAATGTTTTTATTCGTTGGCTTCATAGGCTATTTTTAACATAGTTCGTAATGGAGCCGTGCGTCCTCCGAAACGCGACCCTGCCAAGCCGCACTGCTTCTTGACACACTGCCCCACTTAACCCGGAAGCCAGCCGCACCAATGTGTCGGAGGAAACACCGTACAGCTGGCGACCATGTCAGCGGGCACTGCACCCGGCCCGCCACAGGAGTCGCTAGAGCACGATGGGACTAGGACATCCCGGTCGGCCAAACCCTCCCCTAACCGGGACGACGCTGGGCCAATTGTGCGCCACCTCATGGGTCTCCTGGTCACGGCCGGCTGCGACACAGCCCAGGATCGAACCTGGGTCCGTAGTGACGTCTCAAGCACTGCGACGCGGGAGGCAATTGTATATCATTTTTATGAACCACATGTCAATGATTTTGAGATAAGATGTTATTATAAATTAAATGTAACTGTTCAACAAAAATGTTAATATGAAAACCATAACTGGCACACAGACTGGTAAAAATGGTGAGATAACTTCTCACTCCACACGAGAAAGGTTGCCGATTCCTCGTTTAGCCTATTACCGGCAACTTCAGTCAGGAAAGTAACGTCAATCTGCGAAAGCCACTAGGAGCAGGAGGAGGCTGGTCGGGTCAGGTTAAGTTTAAAAAAAATAATTGTGGATATCTTGATCTCTGGCTCCCTCTTGAGAAATAGGCGTCTTATTTCATCATACATATACAGGACACACTTCATCAGCGGGGAGCAGATAACCACAAGAGGTTTCTCAATCTTGGCGCAGATCTCGCCGCACTTAAGATTATACTCCTCAACCTGCCTTATAGGGCTTAGAGCATTTCAGGCCCATTCTGTTCCCCGTACTCCTGCCTCAACACTGTGGTACAATCTGTGCAAAAATAAAAGTAGCACGACGGTGTCCACAATTTCCTACACCGGTTCACTACTAATACTGTAACACTTATTAACACGATACGAAAAGGAAAATCATCATCACACAAGACTTTCCTGAATATTTAAAAAATATCACCCAGTTTCTTAGGCACCTTCCTTAAAACAAATATGAACTTACTGGTAACAGAACAGGAGGTCTGGACAGAGGGATCTGTTTGCCGAGGTGAAGATGTTGTCCTCTACATACTCCCATCTGCATGTCGTTCTTCAGGACCGTCAGGTTAGATGAAGAAGAGTGACACATTTCAAAAGAGCAGGGTCCATGTCTCTATGGCTTTGGCCCACACATCCCTGTGCCTGAGGGTGTCTGCCACAAACATCTTGTTGTTGTGTACATGCGCACAAAAAAACAAATATTCCCGGAAGATGAGTGCCTTTGCTCCTGCGACCAATCACACAGAATTGTGTCAAGTTGAGTCAGAGAACAAAGAGGGGATAACTGGATTAGACGTGAATCACTGACCGACCAACCTCAGTGCCAGCAGAGTACAGGTAATCGTTACCTCACGGCAGGTGTTCTTGGACAGTCTTCTATCATTGGCTGTTTGGGATCTGACAGCCACATTGTGTTGACACCTATAATGAACTTGAACAAAATAAATGGAGTTTATTCTTCTCATTTCTACAAAACAGAAAAATTATTTACTGGTATAGGGTAGAAGACCATAAATAGCAAGATACCAAACAAACAAGAAATGTGTGAGAGAGAAAGACCGTGTGTGACAATAGTGTTGCTTACCTTAAACACGTTGTCCTTTACTTGGTTTTGTGACAGCATCCCTCCAAGTGACTCCTGACTTGTGTCTTCTGTAGCCACACTGAACTGACTTACTCCTTCAATTACCATTGGAAAGGATTAGAGGTCGACCGATTAATTAGGGCCGATTTCACGTTTTCATAACAATCGGAAATCGGCCCAAAAAAATTTTGTTGTTGTTTTTTTTTAGACCATTATTTAACTAGGCAAGTCAGTTAAGAACACATTCTGATTTTCAATGATGGCCTAGGAACGGTGGGTTAACTGCCTTGTTCAGGGGCAGAATGACAGATTTTTACCTTGTCAGTTCAGGGATTCAATCTTGCATCCTTACGGTTACTAGTCCAATGCTCTAACCACCTGCTATACATTGCACTCCACGAGGAGTCTGCCTGTTACGCGAATGCAGTAAGAAGCCAAGGTAAGTTGCTAGCTAGCATTAAACTTATCTTATAAAAAACAATCAATCAATCAATCATAATCACTAGTTAACTACACATGGTTGATGATATTACTAGTTTATCTAGCCTGTCCTGCGTTGCATATAATCGCTTAGGTACACGTTGCTCCAACCATAAACATCAATGCCTTTCTTAAAAATCAATACACAAGTATATATTTTTAAACCTGCATATTTAGTTAATATTGCCTGCTAACATTAATTTATTTTAATTAGGGAAAATGTGTCACTTCTCTTGCAAACAGAGTCAGGGTATATGCAGCAGTCTGGGCCGCCTGGCTTGTTGCGAACTGTGAAGACTATTTCTTCCTAACAAAGACAGCCGACTTCGCCAAACGGGGGATGATTTAACAAAAGCGCATTTGCGAAAAAAAGCACAATCGTTGCACGACTGTACCTAACCATAAACATCAATGCCTTTTTAAACCTGCATATTTAGCTAAATGAAATCCAGGTTAGCAGGCAATATTAACCAGGTGAAATTGTGTCATTTTGCGTTCATTGCACGCAGTCAGGGTATATGCAACACTTTGGGTAATTTGTCAGAATTTTACGTAATTATGACATAACACTGAAGGTTGTGCAATGTAACAGGAATAACGTTTTGTTTTCGAGATGATAGTTTCCGGATTCGACCATATTAATGACCTAAGGCTCGTGTTTCTGTGTGTTATTATGTTATAATTAAGTCTATGATTTGATAGAGCAGTCTGACTGAGCAATGGTAGGCAGTAGCAGGCTCGTAAGCATTCATTCAAAATAGCACTTTCGTGCGTTTTGCCAGCAGCCCTTCGCAATGCATTGCGCTGTTTATGACTTCAAGCCTGTCAACTCCCAAAATTAGGCTGATGTAACCCATGTGAAATGGCTAGCTAGTTAGCCGGGTGCGCGCTAATAGCGTTTCAAACGTCACTCGCTCTGAGACTTGGAGTAGTTGTTCCCCTTGCTCTGCATGGGTAACGCTGCTTCGAGGGTGGCTGTTGTCGATGTGTTCCTGGTTCGAGCCCAGGTAGGAGCGAGGAGAGGGACGAAAGCTATACTGTTACACTGGCAATAGTAAAGTGCCTATAAGAACATCCAATAGTCAAAGGTATATGAAATACAAATCGTATAGAGATAAATAGTCCTATAATAACTACAACCTAAAACATCTTACCTGGGAATATTGAAGACTCATGTTAAAAGGAACCACCAGCTTTCATATGTTCTCATGTTCTGAGCAAGGAACTTAAACGTCAGCTTTCTTACATGGCACATATTGCACTTTTACTTTCTTCTCCAACACTTTGTTTTTGCATTATTTAAACCAAATTGAACATGTTTCATTATTTATTTGAGGATAAATTGATTTTATTGATGTATTATATTAAGTTAAAATAAGTGTTCATTCAGTATTGTTGTAATTGTCATTACAAAAAAAAAATAAAAAAAAATATATATATATATATATGAGAAAAAAAATAATAATAAATCGGCCGATTAATCGGTATCGGCGCTGAAAAATCATAATCGGTCGACCTCTAGAAAGGATGCCTCAAAAGCACAGTGGTCCATTTGTGTGACCGTTTCCTGTACCCATGAGGTAATCAACTCCATGATTTAAAAAAAATGATATAGTCAACAGTGATATTCACTGACAACTACATAGGTCACCAAATGTTTGAGCATGCAACCTAAAGACTAGTTTTTCATCATGAATTCATTAAAATGATCAATCTGTCTTAACCTTCAGTTGTGGCTACTCAGTGCATTTTCTCTCTGTCACAAGCCCAGAAAACTGAGACCAGCAAGATGAAAACCATGAATGAAAGTAACAATCACTAGTCAAAATACAAAATATCTAATACATAAGACTCATATTTAAGCTATTTTATACGAGAATGACTGGTATCTTACCTAGCTGTCGCGCTATTGCCATTCATCTTCTCATATGAGGTGAGAACTCGCGACTGGAGGCTCTCTGTTTTGACTGGTGTCCTGTCTATGCTAATGACCAACAACCTGCTAGCTAGCCAACAACTCTAACAATGTATTTCGAAGACAAGTGATCATTGTGCAAATGTATTGTTTTAAATAAACATTGGAGACGAAGGGTGCGTTTGTAAATTCACTCTGTCTATTCCGATTTCAGAGCACCTTCCGTCTGAGTGTGCCAGAGCGCAGAATAACTGACCTATTTACTAAAGCTCAAAACCGGTTGAATATGGCCAGTATTGACAAAAAAAGCGTAATTAAATTGTTACCAGCAGCAATTAGTCACCAATGCTCTGGATAAAATACAAACAGCCTAACCAGCTCTGCTAGGTGGAGTAAACTTGTCATTTGTGTAGCTAGCAAGCCAGCCAACGTTAGCCAATTAGCTTGGCTGCATGACTGCTGTTGTGAGGTCTAAACGCTCTGATTAATCCTCCACCAGGGCGTCCACTGTGCGCTCTGAATAACCGGATTAATCCTACTCCTCCACTGTGCTCTGAATAACCGGATTAATCCTACTCCACCAGGGCGTCCACTCTGAATAACCGGATTAATCCTACTCCTCCACTGTGCTCTCTGAATAACCGGATTAATCCTACTCCTCCACTGTGCGCTCTGAATAACCGGATTAACCCTACTCCTCCACTCTGAATACCCGGATTAATCCTACTCCTACACTGTGCACTCTGAATAACCGGATTAATCCTACTCCTCCTCCAAGGCGTCCACTGTGTGCTCTGAATAACCGGATTAATCCTACTCCTCCTCCAGGGCCTCCACTGTGCACTCTGAATAACCGGATTAACCCTACTCCTCCACTGTCCACTCTGAATAACCGGATTAATCCTACTCCTCCACTGTGCACTCTGAATAACCGGATTAATCCTACTCCTCCACTGTGCGCTCTGAATAACCAGATTAATCCTACTCCTCCACTGTGCTCTGAATAACCGGATTAATCCTACTCCTCCACTATGCGCTCTGAATAACCGGATTAATCCTACTCCTCCGCCAGGGCGTCCACTGTGCTCTCTGAATAACCGGATTAATCCTACTCCTCCACTCTGAATAACCAGATTAATCCTACTCCTCCACTGTGCTCTCTGAATAACCGGATTAATCCTACTCCTCCACTGTGCCCTCTGAATAACCGGATTAATCCTACTCCTCCACCAGGGCGTCCACTTGTGCTCTGAATAACCGGATTAATCCTACTCCTCCACTGTGCTCTCTGAATAACCGGATTAATCCTACTCCTCCACTCTGAATAACCGGATTAATCCTACTCCTCCACTGTGCACTCTGAATAACCGGATTAATCCTACTCCTCCACCAGGGTGTCCACTTGTGCTCTGAATAACCGGATTAATCCTACTCCTCCACTCTGAATAACCGGATTAATCCTACTCCTCCACTGTGCTCTCTGAATAACCGGATTAATCCTACTCCTCCACTGTGCCCTCTGAATAACCGGATTAATCCTACTCCTCCACTCTGAATAACCGGATTAATCCTACTCCTCCACTGTGCCCTCTGAATAACCGGATTAATCCTACTCCTCCACTCTGAATAACCGGATTAATCCTACTCCTCCACTGTGGTCTCTGAATAACCGGATTAATCCTACTCCTCCACTCTGAATAACCAGAGAGCGAAACTCTGCCACTCCAGATTGGATTGATGAACACACTCTAAATATTATTTCCAGTTCGCCGATGTAACCAGATCAGGTGGCTAACTAGGTAAACGTCTTGCTAGCTCGATGAGGACATGACCTAAACTAACTACATCTCATATGGCCAACAGCATAGTACATTTCTTACTGGCTAGTGGATTCACATATGAAATTGTCACGATATTGTTTTTATTTATTGTCACGATATAACGTAGCTAGCCAGGTATCGAGCAAGCAAATACATTAGGACGATATGAATATCCCCACGATGAGTATGAATGACAAGAGGTCAACCACCTTGCACGGCTAGAAACGCAACCCCATTTCAGAGACCAAAACCAAGCACACACGGCCCTTACCCTTCACTCGTCCACAGCATCAGCGGCACCTGTTCGTCACATTTCCCGGAGGAGAAGGTGCACAACATGGCTAGAAATGCCGCCATACAGCCCCGAACAGACATCATCCTGTGTTCAGCCGCCATCTTCCTCAGGAGCCCTACTGGGAATGACGACATGCCCGTCCACCACGTGACCCCAACCCTGCGTCTCATTGGACGCAGTTGATTGACAGCCGAGTGTAGACGGAAATTATCGAGTAAAGTCGGGGAGGTAAATATGCACCGATACCAATTCAATTGGACAATTAATGCTATTTGTAGGAAACGTGACAGTAGCTAGGTTTCCATTCCAATTGGCGACAGATTTTAATGTGAATATTATAGAAACGATGCGCATTTTCTCATCAGTGGTATGTTTTATCTAAATGGACTTGTTGCAGGTACATATCAGTGCTGATGACATACTGCACACAATGTACTTTTTCGCTTAAATTTGGACCAAATAAAAATCTAAAATTCAATACGTTTACTTTGCATTTTCAACTCTACCGATAGTTTTGACACAAAAAATTGCTGTGTTAAATAATGTGTCTATCTAGAAAAAGAAACGCACACCTATAAAGGCGAGGTGCTGGCGAGCGGAGTAGAAAACTAGAAAATAAGGGAAAGCCGCACACTCTAAGAGCTCAGATGCAAAAATGTCATAATAATGTGTCTACTCTGGTTTTGGCAACCTGCGCTCTAGCCAACAGCTTGCAGATACAGTGAATCTAGGTTGTGCGGGTTATCTAGTCCATCTGCAGGTAAACTGCAAGTTGTCTAGTCTACATGATGACATTATTATGGATAAGAGCGAAAATATTTTTATTTGTCAAACATCGATCATCATGTCACCAGAATAAGTCCCTCGATATTTATTGGAAACCAGCATCAAGCTCATCACCGTGCACTTTCACCACCCTATGAAGTTCATCATCATTTATTTCATCTGTAGCCAAACAAACTGCATGGATTCCGGAGTCGCAGTGGGATGACCGCACAACATAACGCCACGTGACTCCAAATGTTCTTCTATATGATCGTTACTATTCAATATTTGCGCATAAAGACGTTTCCACCGCAATTTTCCGCATAATTAATTTTACCGACAAAAAAATAAATAAATCCCAACATCCACAGTTTTTATGAGAATAAAGTCACACTGTCAAAAAAATCATAATCAGGACAGCTGTATGGAGCCAGATAGCTGCCAAAAGGTTGAACGTAGGTAACTTTGGGATGGTATGAAAAGCCATACATAAATTGTTAAGAGGATCGTAAGAAAAGCCATGCGTTAAAAATTAAATGTAATAGTTAAATTACATCTGTAAACTTACAAATCCTATGTTACGACTATGAATGAACATTTACACGTTCAATTACATTTAGTCATTTAGCAGACACTCTTATACATACATTTTTTTATGTAATTATTTTTTTTTGAACTGGCCCCCTGTGGGAATCAAACCCACAACCCTGGCATTGCACACACCATGCTGGCGTTGCAAACACCATGCTCTACCAACTGAGCCACAGGGAAGACGTGTATATATACATATCGACCTCAAACACCATGCTCTACCAACTGAGCCACAGGGAAGACCACCAATTCTTACTTTACCTCTCCCTTCAATCTGTTACAGATCTTTTTTAATACTAGAAGCTGTCAGGAATGTGGCATCTGCAAAGGACATGAACCGAACGTAGCTATTCGAAGTTAGCTGGTCAATCAAACAACTCTAGGCCAGACTTTAGTTGCTTTGCAGCTTCCGGGTTTAATTTCTAAAACAGTCTAGAATTTGTTTTAGACCTGCATTCAATAACGACGTTATACCAGTAGATGGCGTAGTATATGCTCACACCTTCAGCTAATGTGTGAGAATGATACTATAAAGACACAGAAGAGTCTTGAGCTACAAAATAGAAAGTCAATCTGATTTAGTCTCGGCCTATTCCGCTATCTAAATATGCCATGCTGCTGTGTGTTATTTAATGGACATTTAATTGCATAAATTGTATAGCCGCGTGGGGCTAATGTGGTGATCATGTAACCTAATGAATCTCACTTGTCCCAGTATTTGTGAGCACGGACTGTAGGGCCTCATGTTAGGCATTATGACTGTTGTGTTTGTGAATTCCACTCTGTATGTAGGCTTGTTATAGCCATTTGCATGGCTCAACCCCATCACACAGAGGATATATCCATATCAATAAATGAGCCAAAACAAAATTTTGATTAAGTCTTGGCTATGACCTGTCCTGAGCTAAATAGCCAAGGGGTCCCAAATGGTCTAGACTACCTACAGCCTATTCTTATTGCCAGATCTGTTTTCCCTACCAGTCACTGCATGTGCTTCTTTTTGTTTCAAGTGTATTTAGAGGCCTGTGAACTAGGGTCTCTTTCTAAGGGGAGGTCTATAATAAAAACAAATATAATTCAACAATTATTCCGCAAGACACCAGTACGCGAAATGAAAGAACTTTGGAAAATGTAGATAAGTTTGAATTTACACATGGATTTCAATAAACAAATGGATGAGTGTTCTATTCTCTTTGATTTAGTTCCTATGGCAACTTAGACAAATGACTGAATGGATGACTGAACTGAATGAAGGATGAATTAAATGATCAAATATGTTGGAATGATGAGTTGCAAGCATTATGCATGTTCTGCACTTCATTTGGCTAGAAGGCATATAGTCCTACATTAGGGTATAACAACTGTATGGCTGCATGCCTCCAGAAGGACATCTTCTGAGGCTGAGGGGGGCTTTTCTGAAGGAACATGGTGTTGTGGTGCTGCATGGAGATCACAAGCTCTTCAACTGGGCAGCAGTGTAGAGACGGAGGGAAGAGCCTATGCGGAAAATACCTAAGACCACTGCAACAGAGTTATTGTAAAGTGTGGGAATAAGCTAATGCCAGACTTTTATGTTTAACCTCGCCCTTATTAATTTTAATGTCCATATGTTCATCACCTGATTCATATAAATCATGTCAAATTATTTTACATTCATATTAACCCCTTTTACAGAATATGCTTTGGCAAGATTGTGAGTGATGAAATACAGTACCAGTTAACAGTTTGGGCACACCTACTCATTCAAGGGGTTTTCTTAATTTTTTACTATTTTCTACATTGTATCATTATAGTGAAGACATCAAAACTATGAAATAGCACATATGGAATCATGTAGTTTATCTAAAAAGGTGTTAAACAAATCAAAATATATTTTAAATATATTTTATTTGAGATTCTTCAAAGTAGCCACCCTTTGCCTTGATGACAGCTTTGCACACGCTTGGCATTCTCTCAACCAGCTTTCCTTGAATGCTTTTCTAACAGTCTTGAAGGAGTTCCCACATATGCTGAGCACTTGTTGGCTGCTTTTCCTTCACTCTGCGGTCCAACTCATCCCAAACTATCTCAATTGGGTTGAAGTCGGGTGATTGTGGAGGCCAGGTCATCTAGGAGACACTCAAGTTTGTTAATACAATATCTCTTGACACAATAATGAAAATAATCATGCCTCTAAACCTTCAAGCTGCATACTGGACCCTATTCCAACTAAACTACTGAAAGAACTGCTACCTGTGCTTGGCCCTCCTATGTTGAACATAATAAAAGGCTCTCTATCCACCGGATGTGTACCAAACTCACTAAAAGTGGCAGTAATTAAGCCTCTCTTGAAAAAGCCAAACCTTGACCCAGAAAATATAAAAAAACTCACTGCCTTCCTGAAGACAAACAATGTATACGAAACACTGCAGTCTGGTTTTAGACTCCATCATAGCCCTGAGACTGCACTTGTGAAGGTGGTAAATTACCTTCTAATGGCGTCAGACCGAGGTTCTGCATCTGTCCTCGTGCTCCTAGACCTTAGTGCTGCTTTTGATACCATCAATCACCACATTCTTTTGGAGAGATTGGAAACCAAAATTGGTCTACACGGACAAGTTCTGGCCTGGTTTAGATCTTATTTGTCGGAAAGATATCAGTTTGTCTCTGTAGATGGTTTGTCCTGCAAATCAACTGTAAATTTCGGTGTTCCTCAAGGCTCCATTTTAGGACCACTATTGTTTTCACTATATATTTTACCTCTTGGTGATGTCATTCAGAAACATAATGTTAACTTTCACTGCTATGCGGACGACACACAGCTGTACATTTCGATGAAACATGGTGAAGCCCCAAAATTGCCCTCACTGGAAGCCTGTGTTTCAGACATAAGGAAGTGGATGGCGGCAAATGTTCTACTTTTAAACTCAGACAAAACAGAGATGCTAGTTCTAGGTCCCAAGAAACAAAGAGATCTTCTGCTGAATCTGACAACTAATCTTGATGGTTGTGCAGTCGTCTCAAATAAAACTAAAGGACTGGTCTGCCTATCCATGTGAGAGACGCAGACTCGGTCTCGACCTTTAAGTCTTTATTGAAGACTCATCTCTTCAGTAGGTCCCAGTTAACCCACTGTTCCTAGGCCCTCATTGAAAATAAGAATTTGTTCTTAACTGACTTGCCTAGTTAAATAAAGGTAAAATAAAATAAAAAATAAATAAATAAAAAATTATTGAGTGTAGTCTGGCCCAGGAGTGTGAAGGTGAATGGAAAGGCACTGGAGCAACGAACCGCCCTTGCTGTCTCTGCCTGGCCGGTTCCCCTCTCTCCACTGGGATTCTCTGCCTCTAACCCTATTACAGGGGCTGAGTCACTGGCTTACTGGTGCTCTTCCATGCCGTCCCTAGGAGGGGTGCGTCCCTTGAGTGGGTTGAGTCACTGACGTGATCTTCCTGTCCGGGTTGGCGCCCCCCTTGGATTTGTGCTATGGGGGAGATCTTTGTGGGCTATTCTCGGCCTTGTCTCAGGATGGTAAGTTGGTGGTTGAATATATCCCTCTAGTGGTTTGGGGGCTGTGATTTGGCAAAGTGGATGGGGTTATATCCTGCCTGTTTGGCCCTGTCGGACGGGGCTGTTTCAGTATGATATATTGGATAAAGTAATAAAGACAGACACCAATGTCTAGTTCAATAGCCTTGTTCATGCATTGTACAAATCCCTACACGCGGAGTCCGGGGAACAGTCCGGCTAGTCGATTACCTATCAACTAGACTCCGTAACATCATCCTTTTCAATAGAAAGTGCAAACATAACAGCATAACATTAAATTCTTAACAATCAAGTCATAACAATTAAAAACGCATGACATTTTCATTTTACTTCAGTTGTCATCTTCCTTTCTTTTTAAATGTATTTTTTGTATTTATTTTTTTATTTTATTTTATTTTTATAAACAGGAGGACAAGTTAACACAGTCTCTTGCTTACAGAGTAAGCCTGTCCGGTGGCTTGCACAGCCGACCCACCCGTGAGTAAGTATGGGCTCTGACAGGGGTAGGATTAGGGCCACGAGCTGGAGAGCTTGGTGGGGTAGAAGCCTCACCTTCAGTTGGCTCATGTCTCAATTCTGCACCTCTTACCCTTAGGCCTGGACTGTGATCCAGCTCATCTAGGTGAGTGTATGGCGTGTTCTGGTTTGTCTGCTCTGCTACGCGCAGATCCACCCGATTGCGACGATAGAGGGAGCCACCAACATCCACCAGGTAAGAGCGTGGTGCAACTCTCTGTAGGCACATGCCCAGCCTCCAAAGTCCTGTGTGGTCTCCCGGCAGCGGTTTCATCCTTATCGTTTCACCCACCTCCAGCTCTGGTAGGTCTCGAGCAGTCCGGTCGTAGAAGCACTTAGCGAGCTGCTTTCTGTGACGCAGTTTGTCCGTGACGCCAACCATGACGCAGGGCTCAAGTAGCTTGTTAGCTACGGGGATGGCAGTCTTCAGACGTCTGGACAGAAGGCGTTGTGCTGGGCTGCTGTCCATGTTTTCGGTGGGTGTGTTCCTCCACTGTAAGATCGCTTTCCATGGGTCGTTGCTGTCGCGTGCGGCCCTGCTTAACAGGTTTTTTGCAATCTTGACAGCTGACTCTGCCTTGCCATTTGCTTTTGGAGAGGAGGTCATGTGGTCAAACTCCCATTCTGAGGCGAAACGCTTGAACTGTGCAGTGAATTGTGGGCCATTGTCCGTGATTACCTTGTCAGGCTGACCTTGCCTGGCAAACTGCGCCTTGCAGCGCTTTATGACCGTTTCTGCAGACAAGTCAGGGAGCAGTTCAATTTCCCAAAAGTCAGAGTAGTGATCAACAATGAGAAGATAGTCCTTTTGTCTATGGCTGAATAAGTCCATGCTGACGATTTGCCAGGCCCTTGTGGGCAGTTCGTGTGACATCATGGTTTCCTTTTGCTGTTCATGAGCGTACTCGTTGCACGTGGTACAGTTGCTGACAAAGTCTTTAATTTCTGGTTGCATGTTTGGCCAGTATAATGTTTCACGAGCCTGGCGGTAGCATGCGTCACCTCCAACGTGACTGGAGTGTATGCGGGTAAGCATCTCTGGACGTAGTGATTTGGGAATAATGACCTTCTGACCGCTGAACAAGACGCCATTTTGCACGCTGATCTCATCTCGAAAGGTCCAGTATTCTCTCACTGTGAAAGGTGTCTCCTCTTTCAGGTATGGCCAACCTGCGAGAGCCATGGACTTCAGTGATTGTAGGTGTTCGTCCTTGTCAGTGTGTTACCTGATCTGGGCTAGGCGGTGATCTGTGACGTTTAAGTAGTCTGCCTGATTGATCTGTTGAACATCTTGTTGTTCCTGCTGTAGCGAACAGATGGCCTGCCGCTGATAGGCAGTGCCTCTGCCTGTACATTGTGCCGTTGCCCTGCTCAGTGTGTCGCTGATGTACATCTCTGGTCCTGGCTTGTAAATTACCTTCAGGCTGTAGTTTTGCAGAGTCAGGAGCATGCTTTGAAGCCTCTTGGGCACGTTGAGGAGAGGTTTACTGAATATGGCAATGAGTGGTTTGTGGTCAGTTTCAGCGGTGACCAGCTCTCGACCATATAAGTAGTGATGGAATCGCTGGCAGGAGAAGACGATGCTGAGGCACTCTTTCTCAATTTGTGCATAGTTCGGTGGGGGTGAGCGCTCTCGAGGCAAACGCAACGGGTTGGCCTTCCTGCATAAGGCAGCATCCAAGTCCCCTTTGGCTGGAGTCACTCTGGATTGTGACAGGCTTCGTGACGTCGTAGTAGCGCAACACTGGCATGGATGAAGCCAGAGATTTCATCTCCTGCACCGCGGCCTCGTGCTTGGGTAGCCAGTGCCATGGTGTGTCTTTGTCCAGCAACCGGCGCAGAGGCTCACAGACTGCTGATAGGTGTGGCATGAACTTTGCAAGATAGTTTGCAAAACCGATGAGACGCTGTACGCCTTTTGCATCAGATGGGTTTGGCATGTCGAGGATCGCTCGGACCTTGTCTGGGTCCGGCTTCAGGCCTTTTGCTGAAAGAATGTGGCCATGGAAGTGAACGTCTTTCACCTTGAACTGTAGCTTCTTCAGGCCAAGACGAAGCTTAACTGATCGACAGCGCTCCATCAGTGCCAGGAGCTTCACATCGTGGTCGCGTTCTGCTTCATCGTCTGTGTCACCACAGCCTACGATCAGGACATCATCGGCGATGGGTTCAATGCCCTTGAGCCCAGCCAGTAACTCGTGCTGCTTGCGTTGGTATAACTCAGGTGCCACTGAGACACCAAACGGGAGCTTGAGCCAGCGTTTCCGACCCCAGGGGGTCCAGAAGGTAGTCATGAAGCTGCTTTCTTCGTCTAGCTTGCATTGAAGGAATGCATCTCGGGCATCCACCAAGGTGAAAATCCTGGCCTTGGGAAGCTTGTAGAGGACATCCTCTAGTGTCGGCATGATGTAGTGGGATCGTTTCAGTGCTTGGTTCAAATGCTTTGGGTCGATGCAGACCCTCAGCTTCTCTGGTTTTTTCACTATGACCATATTGCTGATCCAGTCAATTGGTTCGGTCACAGATGTCATGTGGCCATCGGCCTCATACTTGTCCAGCTGGGCCTTCACAGCCACTTTCATTGCAATGGGCACATTGCGAGGAGCACACTGGACTGGAGTGATGCTCTCATCCACTTCAAAGTGTACCTCCCCAGGCACTGATTCAACGGGCATGTTGAATACATCGTCATATCTGCTGAGTAGTTGTTCTTTGGACAGGGGTCCATGCTGGACATGATCCACAACGTGCAGGTCATTTGGTACAGTGAACTGCATCAGTCCCAGGCGTTCACATGTAGAGCCTGAGAGGAGAGGATGTTGACTGGTTTTCACAATCTCAAACTCCAGCTTGTGTTTGCGTCCCCGAATAACACATTCGGTCTCAAAGGTGCCCATAGAGCTCATTAGCTCTCCTGAGTACAGCTTTAGTCTAGTGTCGCTATGCAATAGATGTGTGTCAGGTGCCAGATTGATTTTGTCTCTGTAGCTCATTACATTGCATGCAGCACCGGAATCCGGTTGACATTGTTATTGTTTGTTGTGTAATCGTAGTGTCACAAACCATTTCTTCCCTCTTGAGTGTACAGCCCCAATGGATTCATGCATGTAAATGTCACTTTCACTGTTCAGCTCTGAACATTGAGTGACAACATCAACACAGTGAATCTTGCCCTCACTCACCCTTCTTTTGCTTTTGAGACACACTTTTGCAAAGTGATTATTAGTTCCACAAGCTCTGCATGGTTTTCCATAGGCAGGGCAGTGCTCTTTGCCACGTGTGTGCGTATTCCCACAGTATTTACATGCTACTGGGCTCTCTGTGTTCACCGTTCGTGGTGAATTACTCTGCCTCGATTGGTTTTGCCTGAATGTCTGCCTAGCAACAGCGTGAACAGTATCAACGTCGGAGCGTGGGGTTTCGATTTCCATTGCTCTCATTCTCATGTCAGTGACTTCGTCAGTGCGGCACATTTCGATGACAGTTACTAATGTTAAGCCTCTCTCTCTCAGTAGACGCCGGCGTGTATCCTCATTTGCAATTCCCAGTACTATTTTGTCACGAATCAATTCATCTTTCAATCCCCCGTATTCACAAGTGCCGGATTTTTCTCTCAAACGGGTTACAAAGTTGTGTACTGACTCACCCTCTTCCTGTTTGCAGCTTCCGAAAACGAACCGCTCGTAAATTACGTTTCTGGCGGGTTTGAAGTAATTCTCCAATGCATCCAATATAGCCTTTGCATCACACTGTTGTCGCGCTGTGAGGGTGAGATTGTGCCGGTAGATATGCCTGCATTCGCTGCCCATTAAACTCCTCAGAGTTGCCGCTTGTACCTCGTTGGGTTTCTCATGTAGACCGGTCGCCAGCGCATAGTCCTCGAATTCATCCCTGAAATTGTCCCAATTAGTATTCCAGTCCCCTGTGAGAACCATGGGATTTGGTGGCGGAATGTTCGCTGCCATAGCGATGGAATAGGAGATTTCTTTGCCTTCAGTCATCGAGGTAGGTAGTGATGCTAGCTAACCAGCTAACAACTAGTTGATCAGTGTTGTGAGTAGGAATCGGCGTGTGTTCGCATATGGAACGTAACCGCGCCTATACTGTACTTAGCTACAAAAATAACAAACGTGTGGTTTTCGAGCCACTTCTGATACCATGTTTCAGTATGATATATTGGATAAAGTAATAAAGACAGACACCAATGTCTAGTTCAATAGCCTTGTTCATGCATTGTACAAATCCACATGCATTGTACAAATCCCTACACGCGGAGTCCGGGGAACAGTCCGGCTAGTCGATTACCTATCAACTAGACTCCGTAACAGGGGCCACAGTGTCTCCTGACCCCTCCTGTCTCAGCCTCCAGTATTTATGCTGCAATAGTTTGTGTCGGGGGGCTAGGGTCAGTCTGTTATATCTGGAGTATTTCTCCTGTCTTATCCGGTGTCCTGTGTGAATTAAGTATGCTCTCTCTAATTCGCTCTGTTTTTTTTTTCTCTCTCTCTCTCTCTCTCTCTCTCTCTCTCTCGGAGGACCTGAGCCATAGGACCATGCCTCAGGACTACCTGGCCTGATGACTCCTTGCTGTCCCCAGTCCACCTGGTCGTGCTGCTGCTCCAGTTTCAACTGTTCTGTCTGCAGCTATGGAACCCTGACCTGTTCACCTGATGTGCTACCTGTCCACTGCGTTCCCGTCGATGTGGACTGGGGGGACGGGGGTGCTCCCTCTGCTATTTCCTGAAGTCCACAATCAGCTCCTTTGTTTTGTTGACATTGAGGGAGAGGTTGTTTTCCCGGCACCACTCTCCCAGGGCCCTCACCTTCTCCCTGTAGGCTGTCTCGTCATTGTTGGTAATCAGGCCTCCTACTGTTGTGTCATCTGCAAACTTGATGATTGAGTTGGAGGACTGCGTGGCCACGCAGCCATGCGTGAACAAGGAGTACAGGAGGGGGATGAGAACGCACCCTTGTGGGGCCCCTGTGTTTTGGATCAGCGAAGTGGAGGTGTGGTTTCCTACCTTCATCACCAGGGGGCGGCCCGTCAGAAAGTCCAGGACCCAGTTCCACAGGGCGGGGTTCAGACCCAGGGCCCCGAGCATAATGATGAGCTTGGAGGGTACTATGGTGATGAACGCTGAGATGAGACGTAGTCATTGTTTGTTTGTGTCTGTAAGTTGTTGTTCATGTATATAAGTTTGTATGTAGAGTAAAATATATATATATATATATATATATATATATATATATATATATATATAGAGAGAGAGATATATAGAGAGATATATATATATATATTTAAAAATACACCACCGTTCAAAAGTTTGGGGTCACTTATAAATGTCCATGTTTTTGAACGAGATCTTCAGTTTCTTGGCAATTTCTCACATGGAATAGCCTTCACTTCAGAACAAGAATAGACTGACAAGTTTTAGATGAAATAACTTTGTTTCTGGCCATTTTGAGCCTGTAATCGAACCCACAAATGCTGATGCTCCAGATACTCAACTAGTCTAAAGAAGGACCGTTTTATTGCCTCTTTAATCATAATAAATTAGCCTTTTAAAATGATCAACTTGGATTAGCTAACACAACGTGCCATTGGAACACAGGAGTGATGGTTGCTGATAATGGGCCTCTGTACACCTATGTAGATATTCCATAAAATAATCTGCCTTTTCCAGCTACAATAGTCATTTACAACATTAACAATGTCTACACTGTATTTCTGATTAATTTGATGTTATTTTAATAAACCAAAAATGTGCTTTTCTTTCAAAAACAAGGCCATTTCTAAGTGACCCCAACATTTTCAACAGTAGTGTACATATATATTTGAGCTTATTTGAACGAATATACGTTTCATATGATTAGGTTGTTAAGAGTTTCGTTTATTAGGATCCCCATAAGCTACTACACATGCAGCAGCTACTCTTCCTGGGGTCCATTAACTACTGGACATGCAGCAGCTACTCTTCCTGGGGTCCATTAGCTACTGAACATACAGCAGCTACTCTTCCTGGGGTTCATTAACTACTGAACATGCAGCAGCTACTCTTCCTGGGGTCTATTAACTACTGAACATGCAGCAGCTACTCTTCCTGGGGTCCATTAACTACTGGACATGCAGCAGCTACTCTTCCTGGGGTCCATTAACTACTGGACATGCAGCAGCTACTCTTCCTGGGGTCCATTAACTACTGGACATGCAGCAGCTACTCTTCCTGGGGTTCATTAACTACTGAACATGCAGCAGCTACTCTTCCTGGGGTCCATTAACTACTGGACATGCAGCAGCTACTCTTCCTGGGGTCCATTAACTACTGAACATACAGCAGCTACTCTTCCTGGGGTCCATTAACTACTGAACATACAGCAGCTACTCTTCCTGGGGTTCATTAACTACTGAACATACAGCAGCTACTCTTCCTGGGGTCCATTAACTACTGGACATGCAGCAGCTACTCTTCCTGGGGTCCATTAACTACTGAACATACAGCAGCTACTCTTCCTGGGGTCCATTAACTACTGAACATGCAGCAGCTACTCTTCCTGGGGTCCATTAACTACTGGACATGCAGCAGCTACTCTTCCTGGGGTCCATTAACTACTGAACATACAGCAGCTACTTTTCCTGGGGTCCATTAACTACTGAACATGCAGCAGCTACTCTTCCTGGGGTCCATTAACTACTGAACATGCAGCAGCTACTCTTCCTGGGGTCCATTAACTACTGAACATGCAGCAGCTACTCTTCCTGGGGTCCATTAACTACTGAACATGCAGCAGCTACTCTTCCTGGGGTCCATTAACTACTGGACATGCAGCAGCTACTCTTCCTGGGGTCCATTAACTACAGGACATGCAGCAGCTACACTTCCTGGGGTCCATTAACTACTGGACATGCAGCAGCTACTCTTCCTGGGGTCCATTAACTACTGAACATGCAGCAGCTACTCTTCCTGGGGTTCATTAACTACTGAACATACAGCAGCTACTCTTCCTGGGGTCTATTAACTACTGAACATGCAGCAGCTACTCTTCCTGGGGTCCATTAACTACTGAACATGCAGCAGCTACTCTTCCTGGGGTTCATTAACTACTGAACATACAGCAGCTACTCTTCCTGGGGTTCATGAACTACTGAACATACAGCAGCTACTCTTCCTGGGGTCTATTAACTACTGGACATGCAGCAGCTACTCTTCCTGGGGTCCATTAACTACTGAACATACAGCAGCTACTCTTCCTGGGGTCCATTAACTACTGAACATGCAGCAGCTACTCTTCCTGGGGTCCATTAACTACTGAACATGCAGCAGCTACTCTTCCTGGGGTCCATTAACTACTGAACATGCAGCAGCTACTCTTCCTGGGGTCCATTAACTACTGAACATGCAGCAGCTACTCTTCCTGGGGTCCATTAACTACTGTACTTTTTAGAGCCTTATTCTAAAATTGATTAAATAAAAAAATGTCCTCGTCAATCTACACACAACACCCCATAATAAAAAAGCAAAAACAGGTTTTTAGAAATGTTGAGGCTGTTATAGCAGCAAAGGGGGACCAACTCTATATTAATGCCCATGATTTTGGAATGAGATGTTGTTAGGAGAATTATGTTCTCAATGTTCTTAAACTGAATTTCAATTAAAATACTCAGTCTGCAATCCGGAATTTGTAAGATCCTGGTTGAATGACACAGACAGAGTCAAATCGAATCAAATGTATTTATATAGTCCTTCTTACATCAGCTGCTATCTCAAAGTGTTGTACAGAAACCCAGCCTAAAACCCCAAACAGCAAGCAATGCAGGTGTAGAAGCACGGTGGCTAGGAAAAACTCCATAGAAAGGCCAAAACCTAGGAAGAAACCTAGAGAGGAACCAGGCTATGAGGGGTGGCCAGTCCTCTTCTGGCTGTGCCGGGTGGAGATTATAACAGCACATGGCCAAGATGTTCAAACGTTCATAGATGACCTGCAGGGTCAAATAATAATAATCACAGTGGTTGTCGAGGGTGCAACAAGTCAGCACCTCAGGAGTAAGTGTCAGTTGGCTTTTCATAGCCGATCATTGAGAGTATCTCTACCGCTCCTGCTGTCTCTAGAGAGTTGAAAACAGCAGGTCTGGGACAGGTAGCACATCCGGTGAATAGGTCAGGGTTCCATAGTTGCAGGCAGAACAGTCCCAGTTTACAATAGTCAAAAAAATTTATTCACGAGAATGCGCTCTGAAGTCCATTGTACAAAGACACCTTTTATATACCAGGCTCCTTATTTACGCACACACATTACACACGAACATTAAGGAGAGTTAGTTATCTTCTTCCCCAGAACTCTCAACACTGTAGATCATTACCCAGCCGACAGTTTCATTCCTCTGAGATTAGGGAAACCTTGAGGGGGACTCCCTCTCATATCTTAAACGCTCAGAGTTCAAGCTAGGTCAGGTCAACCAGTGTAACAGTTCTTGATGTTTACTTAAACAGACACACACATTCCTCTCTTATCCTAGTCCCAACCTCGTTAGACATTTGTTTAACACTTTAATTATTCATTATACATACTACATAGACTATATCACTAATAGTTAGGTTTCAGGGTAGAATTATTTAATCATTATCTTTAAAGATATAAATTATACACACAGTCTAGTAAAGGAATGGAATTAGAATATATCAGTATAAAACATATGGATGAGCAGTGACAGAGTGGCTAAGATGCAATAGATAGTGAAGGATACAGGATACAGTATATACGTATGAGATGAGTAATGTAAGATATGTAAACATTATTAAAGTGACATTATTAAAGTGACTAGTGTTCCATTTATTAAAGTAGCCAATGGTATCAAGTCTGTAGGAAGGCAGCCGCCTCTCTGTGTTAGTGATGGCTGTTTAACAGTCTGATGGCCTTGAGACAGAAGCTGTTTTTCAGTCTCTCGGTCCCAGCTTTGATGCACCTGTACTGACCTCGCCTTCTGGATGATAGCGGGGTGAACAGACAGTGGCTCGGGTGGTTGCTGTCCTTGATGATCTTTTTGGCCTTCCTGTGACATCGGGTGGTGTAGGTGTCCTGGAGGGCAGGTAGTTTGCCCCCGGTGATGCGTTGTGCAGACCTCACTACCCTCTGGTGAGCCTTCCGGTTATGGGCGGAGCAGTTGCCGTACCAGGCGGTGATACAGCCCTACAGGATGCTCTCAATTGTGCATCTGTAAAAGTTAGTGAGGGTTTACGGTGACAAGCCACATTTTTCAGCCTCCTGAGCTTGAAGAGAATGCTGTGGTAGCCATGCTGGTTAAGTGTGCCTTGAAATCTAAATAAATCACTGACAGTATCACCAGCAAAGAACCTCCACACCATCACACCTCCTCCTCCATGCTTCACGGTGGGAAATACACATGTGGTGATCATCCGTTCACCCACACCGCGTCTCAGACCGAGTCCTTTAGTAGTGGTTTCTTTGCAGCAATTTGACCATGAAGGCCTGATTCACGCAGTCTCCTCTGAACAGTTGATGTTGAGATGTGTCTATTACTTGAACTCTGAAGCATTTATTTGGGCTGCAATTTCTGAGGCTGGTAACTCTATCCTCTGCAGGAGAGGTAACTCTGGGTCTTCCTTTCCTGTGGGGGTCCTCATGAGAGCCAGTTTCATCAAAGCGCTTGATGGTTTTCTCGACTGCACTTGAAGAAACTTTCAAAGTTCTTGACATTTTCTGGATTGGCTGACCTTCATGTCTTAAAGTAATGATGGACTGTCGTTTCTCTTTGCTTATTTGAGCTGTTCTTGCCATAATATGGACTTGGTATTTTACCAAATAGGGCTATCTTCTGTATATCCCCCTACCTTGTTACGACACAACTGATTGGCTCAAACACATTAAGAAGGAAAGACTTTCCACAAATTAACTTTTAACAAGGCACAGCTGTTAATTGAAATGCATTCCAGATGACTACCTCATGAAGCTGGTTGAAAGAATGCCAAGAGTGTGCAAAAGGTGGCTATTTGAAGAACCTCAAATATAAAATATATTTTGATTTGTTTAACACTTTTTTGGTTACTGCATGATTCCATATGTGGTATTTCATAGTTGTGATGTCTTCACTATTAATCTACAAAGTAGAAAATAGTAAAAATAAAGAAAAACCCTTAAATGAGCTGGTGTGTCCAAACTTTTGACTGGTATTGTAACTGCTAATTAGTACATAAAAACATAGTTACTGAGAGACTGTATTGTGTGACCAGGTGAAGGCCCATATTTGGGGGGTTTGACTAGATAAAAGGCTTGTTTGAGTGGTAAGGCTGAAGAAACCGGCTGCAGACGACAGTGGAGGAGTGAAGATAGAGAAGGTGACAGCTGAAAGTCAGACACTTTTCCAACAGCTGGGCTCAGTGCAACATGGAAAAAATATATACAGTGGGGAGAACAAGTATTTCATAACCTGCAAAATCGGCAGTGTTTCCTACTTACAAAGCATGTAGAGGTCTGTCATTTTTATCATAGGTACACTTCAACTGTGAGAGACGGAATCTAAAACAAAAATCCAGAAAATCACATTGTATGATTTTTAAGTAATTAATTTGCATTTTATTGCACGACATAAGTATTTGATACATCAGAAAAGCAGAACTTAATATTTGGTACAGAAACCTTTGTTTGCAATTACAGAGATCATACATTTCCTGTAGTTCTTGACCAGGTTTGCACACACTGCAGCAGGGATTTTGGCCCACTCCTCCATACAGACCTTCTCCAGATCCTTCAGGTTTCGGGGCTGTCGCTGGGCAATACAGACTTTCAGCTCCCTCCAAAGATTTTCTATTGGGTTCAGGTCTGGAGACTGGCTAGGCCACTCCAGGACCTTAAGATTCTTACGGAGCCACTCCTTAGTTGCCCTGGCTGTGTGTTTCGGGTCGTTGTCATGCTGGAAGACCCAGCCATGACCCATCTTCAATGCTCTTACTGAGGGAAGGAGGTTGTTGGCCAAGATCTCGCGATACATGGCCCCATCCATCCTCTCCTCAATACGGTGCAGTCGTCCTGTCCCCTTTGCAGAAAAGCATCTCCAATTAATGATGTTTCCACCTCCATGCTTCACGGTTGGGATGGTGTTCTTGAGGTTATACTCATCCTTCTTCTTCCTCCAAACACGGCGAGTGGAGTTTAGACCAAAAAGCTCTATTTCTGTCTCATCAGACCACATGACCTTCTCCCATTCCTCCTCTGGATCATCCAGATGGTCATTGGCAAACTTCAGACGGGCCTGGACATGCGCTGGCTTGAGCAGGGGGACCTTGCGTGCGCTGAAGGTTTTCTCACTGAAGTCTGAGATTTCCTAGTTCCCAGTTGTTTTGAACTCACTGAAGACAGATTTCCTAGAGAATGGGCGCGTTTTAACAAATCACTTTTATCAAGTTGATAGTCACAGCCTTTCTAAGTGTGTTGCATTGTGGGGATAAAAATAGTCAGACTTGCACCTACAAGTCGAAGTTTTGACTGCAGTCGACTGCCAATTTCGGCAGTTGATCTTCACCATAGAGAATGATAGAGGCCTCTAGTGGCCAAAAGGCCGTATTAGCATGGACGGCGCCATTGAGACCGTCACCATTTTAATGTAGTCAACTGGGTGGCTGATCCCTCCTGGTGACCCTGTTGGAGTCATGTCCAACTGGATCATCAGGGTGGATCAGCCAATTGTGAAGAAGAACATTTACAACTTTAAAATGGGAGATAGTCTTAATGACGCTGCCCATGATGTCACAGATGAGTCCTCAATCTCTGTGCTCTTCGCCAACGGCATCCTGCAGCCACCGCCTGTATTTTGGGGGGGCTCTATTGTCAACCAATTATCCGTTTTGTTTTGTTTGTTTGACCCATGTAAACGTGACCATATATATGACTGAAACCAAAACCAACTTTGCTGCAATTAATCTATACTGTGGAAATGTAAAAATTGATTGTAAAATGTACACATATATTTTCAGTTTGAGTGTGATGGCTGTTGGAGACCTGTTTATTTCATCAAATTTAAAGAAACACTTTTATAAACAATGGCAACACTGCCATGATGCTCTGAGCCTTGCTGTTGGAAAACCACATCAGTGTCTGGTTGTTGGCTGTAGTAGATGCTTTCGCCTCAAACAAGTCCAATGTATTATGTTAGGTTTGTCAAATAATCACATTGAACAAATACTCTTTAATTTTAGAGGGAAAGTGTGTTGGTTTAGTTATGTAGTGGTAAAAAATAGGGGGGTAAACTCTGATAAAAAAAATAACACTCCTTATACTTTCAATTAATTTTTCTGCAAAAGGTGGGTAAACTGTAGAGCAAAAAAATTTAACAAATAACGTGGCACATCGCTTTAATTGATCCTAATTGTCTGTAGGAAAGGTGAGTGTGACAAAAATAGTTCTTTAATGTCTTTCATGATTCACTGATGTCGAAGCTCATCTGCCCAAGTCATTCGTTAACAGCATTCCTACAATACAGACATCAGAAATGAACAAAAGGCAGTACTTTATTGGTGGCATTGTTTCAATCACAGTAATAGATATGTGATCAATAGAGATCAGAGATGACTGAACCGAGGATGCATAACAGTACAACAGGAGGTGAGAGAGAGAGATGGAGAACGGGAGAGAAACAGAGAGATGGAGAACGGGAGAGAAACAGAGAGATGGAGAACGGGAGAGAAACAGAGGGAGATGGAGAACGGGAGAGAAACAGAGGGAGATGGAGAACGGGAGAGAAACAGAGGGAGATGGAGAACGGGAGAGAAACAGAGAGATGGAGAACGGGAGAGAAACAGAGAGATGGAGAACGGGAGAGAAACAGAGAGATGGAGAACGGGAGAGAAACAGAGGGAGATGGAGAACGGGAGAGAAACAGAGAGATGGAGAACGGGAGAGAAACAGAGAGAGATGGAGAACGGGAGAGAAACAGAGAGAGATGGAGAACGGGAGAGAAACAGAGAGATGGAGAACGGGAGAGAAACAGAGAGATGGAGAACGGGAGAGAAACAGAGAGAGATGGAGAACGGGAGAGAAACAGAGTACAATAGAGAGAGAGATTGAGGGCACAAAGTGAAAGGATATGTGATTAGGACCCGTAGTTTTTCTTGGCTGTATATGTCAGTTCCTGCTAAGCTGCCAGAGGATCAGAACCACATTTTACTTCTCTACTTCTCATAGTTCTGCTGTTACCGTGAGAACCACACTTCTCTACTTCTCATAGTTCTGCTGTTACCGTGAGAACCCCACTTCTCTACTTCTCATAGTTCCGCTGTTACCGTGAGAACCACACTTCTCTACTTCTCATAGTTCTGCTGTTACCGTGAGAACCACACTTCTCTACTTCTCATAGTTCCGCTGTTACCGTGAGAACCACACTTCTCTACTTCTCATAGTTCTGCTGTTACCGTGAGAACCACACTTCTCTACTTCTCATAGTTCTGCTGTTACCGTGAGAACCACACTTCTCTACTTCTCATAGTTCCGCTGTTACCGTGAGAACCACACTTCTCTACTTCTCATAGTTCTGCTGTTACCGTGAGAACCACACTTCTCTACTTCTCATAGTTCCGCTGTTACCGTGAGAACCACACTTCTCTACTTCTCATAGTTCCGCTGTTACCGTGAGAACCACACTTCTCTACTTCTCATAGTTCTGCTGTTACCGTGAGAACCCCACTTCTCTACTTCTCATAGTTCCGCTGTTACCGTGAGAACCACACTTCTCTACTTCTCATAGTTCCGCTGTTACCGTGAGAACCCCACTTCTCTACTTCTCATAGTTCCGCTGTTACCGTGAGAACCACACTTCTCTACTTCTCATAGTTCCGCTGTTACCGTGAGAACCCCACTTCTCTACTTCTCATATTTCTGCTGTTACCGTGAGAACCCCACTTCTCTACTTCTCATAGTTCTGCTGTTACCGTGAGAACCCCACTTCTCTACTTCTCATAGTTCCGCTGTTACCGTGAGAACCACACTTCTCTACTTCTCATAGTTCTGCTGTTACCGTTAGAACCCCACTTCTCTACTTCTCATAGTTCTGCTGTTACCGTGAGAACCACACTTCTCTACTTCTCATAGTTCTGCTGTTACCGTGAGAACCCCACTTCTCTACTTCTCATAGTTCCGCTGTTACCGTGAGAACCCCACTTCTCTACTTCTCATAGTTCCGCTGTTACCGTGAGAACCACACTTCTCTACTTCTCATAGTTCTGCTGTTACCGTGAGAACCACACTTCTCTACTTCTCATAGTTCTGCTGTTACCGTGAGAACCACACTTCTCTACTTCTCATAGTTCTGCTGTTACCGTGAGAACCACACTTCTCTACTTCTCATAGTTCTGCTGTTACCGTGAGAACCACACTTCTCTACTTCTCATAGTTCTGCTGTTACCGTGAGAACCACACTTCTCTACTTCTCATAGTTCCGCTGTTACCGTGAGAACCCCACTTCACTCCACTACTCATAGTTCTGCTGTTACCGTGAGAACCCCACTTCACTCCACTACTCATAGTTCTGCTGTTACCGTGAGAACCCCACTTCACTCCACTACTCATAGTTCTGCTGTTACCGTGGGTACAGAGGTGAGTGTCACGTGACTTCATAGCACGTGAGGGAACTGGACGGTTGATACAATGCCTGTTAAACACAACATTGGCACTATGGACATTCCCATTGAACTGGTTTCAAACATGAAGCAAAGAACAATGTTTTCTCAACGTTGCCTGTATGTTGACTGAATGATTTTTGAGGGGCATCGCAGGATTCTCCTTGCAATTATCACATTGGTGACCACTGATTTATCAGACAGCAGGTTGGACTGCACACACTATGAGGCACAGGTGTGTGTGTGAATGTCGTTTACTGTTTGTGTGTGTGTGTGTGTGTGTGTGTGTATACAGTCAGTCTCTTTGTCCACTCTATATTGAGTTGGTACCCTGAGGTTAGGGTAGGGGCCAGGTGTGGAGGCCAGGCTGGAGCCTGGGGCTCAGGTAGTGGTCTGTACCCGCTGGTGGAGAGCCTCAGCCTTGGTCCGCAGGCTACGAAACTCCTCCTGGATGGAATCAGTCAGGGCCTTCCTCATCTCCATCTGTGTGATGGAGTAGAACCAAAAATGTGATCATATTACTCCAGTGCTAGCCTCCCTACACTGGCTTCCTGTTAAGACAAGGGCTGATTTCAAGGTTTACCTGCTAACCTACAAAGCATTACACGGACTTGCTCCTACCTATCTTTCCGATTTGGTCCTGCCGTACATACCTACACGTACGCTACGGTCACAAGACGCAGGCCTCCTAATTGTCCCTAGAATTTCTAAGCAAACGGCTGAAGGCAGGGTTTTCTCCTATAGAGCTCCATTTTTATGGAATGGTCTGCATATCCATGTGAGACGCAGACTCGGTCTCAACCTTTAAGTCTTTACTGAAGACTCATCTCTTCAGGGTAGTCTCTCTAATATGGTGAGACATTTGGCAGGAGGTTAGGAAGTGCAGCTCAGTTCCACCTCATTTTGTGGGCAGTGTTGCACATAGCCTGTCTTCTCCATGTCTGCCTACAGCGGCCTTTCTCAATAGCAAGGCTACGCTCACTGAGTCTGTACATAGTCAAATGTTTCCTTAAGTTTGGGTCAGTCACAGTGGTCAGGTATTCTGCCACTGTGTACTCTCTGTTTAGGGCCAAATAGCATTCCAGTTTGTTCTGTTTTTTTGTTAATTCTTTCCAATGTGTGAAGTAATTATCTTTTTGTTTTCTAATGATTTGGTTGGGTCTAATTGTGTTGCTGGCTGAGGGGAATCTCTCTGTAGGTGAGGGCTTTACTAATGAAGGTTTGGGAATCACTTCCTTTTAGTTAGTTTTAGAATTTAACGTTTATTTTCTGGATTTTGCTAATTAGCGGATATCGTACTAATAATACTCTGCATGCATTATTTGTGGTTTTGTGTTGTACACTGAGGATGTTTTTGCATTTATTATGGATCCCCATTAGTTCCTGGCAAGGCAGCAGCTACTCTTCCTGGGGTTTATTATGGATCCTCATTAGTTCCTGCCAAGGCAGCAGCTACTCTTCCTGGGGTTTATTATGAGTCCCCATTAGTTCCTGGCAAGGCAGCAGCTACTCTTCCTGGGGTTTATTATGGATCCCCATTAGTTCCTGTCAAGGCAGCAGCTACTCTTCCTGGGGTTTATTATGGATCCCCATTAGTTCCTGCCAAGGCAGCAGCTACTCTTCCTGGGGTTTATTATGGATCCCCATTAGTTCCTGCCAAGGCAGCAGCTAGTCTTCCTGGGGTTTATTATGGATCCCCATTAGTTCCTGCCAAGGCAGCAGCTACTCTTCCTGGGGTTTATTATGGATCCCCGTTAGTTCCTGCCAAGGCAGCAGCTACTCTTCCTGGGGTTTATTATGGATCCCCATTAGTTCCTGCCAAGGCAGCAGCTACTCTTCCTGGGGTTTATTATGGATCCCCATTAGTTCCTGCCAAGGCAGCAGCTACTCTTCCTGGGGTTTATTATGGATCCCCATTAGTTCCTGCCAAGGCAGAAGCTACTCTTCCTGGGGTTTATTATGGATCCCCATTAGTTCCTGCCAAGGCAGCAGCTACTCTTCCTGGGGTTTATTATGGATCCCCATTAGTTCCTGTCAAGGCAGCAGCTACTCTTCCTGGGGTTTATTATGGATCCCCATTAGTTCCTGCCAAGGCAGCAGCTACTCTTCCTGGGGTTTATTATGGATCCCCATTAGTTCCTGTCAAGGCAGCAGCTACTCTTTCTGGGGTCCAGAAACATTAAAGCAGTTATTCAATTTTAAAAACATTACAATACATTCATTACAGAATTCACAACACATTGTGTGCCCTCAAGCCTCTACCACATCTCTAGAGCACAAAATCCATGTGTACGTGTGTATAGTGTGTATGTTATTGTGACTATGTTTGTGTTGCTTCACGGTCCCCGCTGTTCCATAAGGTGTATTTTTATCTGTTTAAATGGTGAGCGGACTCCACACCTCACAACCATAAAGGTCAATGGGTTCTATAACTGATTCAGGTATTTTTAGCCACATCCTAATTAGCATGTCGGATTTTATGTTCCTTTTGATGGCATGGAAGGCCCTTCTTGCCTTGTCTCTCAGATCGTTCACGGCTTTGTGGAAGTTACCTGTGGCGCTGATGTTTAGGCCGAGGTATGTATTGTTTGTTCTCAAACGGAGGGGCGCGCCCCTTAGGGCTTTAAACTTACTCATGGGGCAGCAGGTAGCCTAGTGGTTAGAGCGTTGGGCCAGTAACCAGCAGGTAGCCTAGTGGTTAGAGTGTTGGGCCAGTAACCAGCAGGTAGCCTAGTGGTTAGAGCGTTGGGCCAGTAACCGGCAGGTAGCCTAGTGGTTAGAGCGTTGGGCCAGTAACCGGCAGGTAGCCTAGTGGTTAGAGCGTTGGGTCAGTAACCAGCAGGTAGCCTAGTGGTTAGAGCGTTGGGCCAGTAACCAGCAGGTAGCCTAGTGGTTAGAGCGTTGGGCCAGTAACCGGCAGGTAGCCTAGTGGTTAGAGCGTTGGGCCAGTAACCAGCAGGTAGCCTAGTGGTTAGAGCGTTGGGCCAGTAACCAGCAGGTAGCCTAGTGGTTAGAGCGTTGGGCCAGTAACCAGCAGGTAGCCTAGTGGTTAGAGCGTTGGGCCAGTAACCAGCAGGTAGCCTAGTGGTTAGAGCGTTGGGTCAGTAACCAGCAGGTAGCCTAGTGGTTAGAGCGTTGGGCCAGTAACCAGCAGGTAGCCTAGTGGTTAGAGCGTTGGGCCAGTAACCGGCAGGTAGCCTAGTGGTTAGAGCGTTGGGCCAGTAACCAGCAGGTAGCCTAGTGGTTAGAGCGTTGGGCCAGTAACCAGCAGGTAGCCTAGTGGTTAGAGCGTTGGGCCAGTAACCAGCAGGTAGCCTAGTGGTTAGAGCGTTGGGCCAGTAACCAGCAGGTAGCCTAGTGGTTAGAGCGTTGGGCCAGTAACCAGCAGGTAGCCTAGTGGTTAGAGCGTTGGGCCAGTAACCAGCAGGTAGCCTAGTGGTTAGAGCGTTGGGCCAGTAACCAGCAGGTAGCCTAGTGGTTAGAGCTTTGGGCCAGTAACCAGCAGGTAGCCTAGTGGTTAGAGCTTTGGGCCAGTAACCAGCAGGTAGCCTAGTGGTTAGAGCGTTGGAATAGTAACCAGCAGGTAGCCTAGTGGTTAGAGCGTTGGGCCAGTAACCAGCAGGTAGCCTAGTGGTTAGAGCGTTGGGCCAGTAACCAGCAGGTAGCCTAGTGGTTAGAGCGTTGGGTCAGTAACCAGCAGGTAGCCTAGTGGTTAGAGCGTTGGGCCAGTAACCAGCAGGTAGCCTAGTGGTTAGAGCGTTGGGCCAGTAACCGGCAGGTAGCCTAGTGGTTAGAGCGTTGGGCCAGTAACCAGCAGGTAGCCTAGTGGTTAGAGCGTTGGGCCAGTAACCAGCAGGTAGCCTAGTGGTTAGAGCGTTGGGTCAGTAACCAGCAGGTAGCCTAGTGGTTAGAGCGTTGGGCCAGTAACCAGCAGGTAGCCTAGTGGTTAGAGCGTTGGGCCAGTAACCGGCAGGTAGCCTAGTGGTTAGAGCGTTGGGCCAGTAACCGGCAGGTAGCCTAGTGGTTAGAGCGTTGGGCCAGTAACCAGCAGGTAGCCTAGTGGTTAGAGCGTTGGGCCAGTAACCAGCAGGTAGCCTAGTGGTTAGAGCGTTGGGCCAGTAACCAGCAGGTAGCCTAGTGGTTAGAGCGTTGGGCCAGTAACCAGCAGGTAGCCTAGTGGTTAGAGCGTTGGGCCAGTAACCAGCAGGTAGCCTAGTGGTTAGAGCGTTGGGCCAGTAACCAGCAGGTAGCCTAGTGGTTAGAGCTTTGGGCCAGTAACCAGCAGGTAGCCTAGTGGTTAGAGCTTTGGGCCAGTAACCAGCAGGTAGCCTAGTGGTTAGAGCGTTGGAATAGTAACCAGCAGGTAGCCTAGTGGTTAGAGCGTTGGGCCAGTAACCAGCAGGTAGCCTAGTGGTTAGAGCGTTGGGCCAGTAGCCAGCAGGTAGCCTAGTGGTTAGAGCGTTGGGCCAGTAACCAGCAGGTAGCCTAGTG
Source organism: Salmo trutta (assembly GCF_901001165.1). Lineage (NCBI taxonomy): Eukaryota > Metazoa > Chordata > Actinopteri > Salmoniformes > Salmonidae > Salmo > Salmo trutta. The sequence continues at coordinate 603,593 of NC_042984.1, read as the reverse complement.
GTTAGAGCGTTGGGTCAGTAACCAGCAGGTAGCCTAGTGGTTAGAGCGTTGGGCCAGTAACCAGCAGGTAGCCTAGTGGTTAGAGCGTTGGGCCAGTAACCAGCAGGTAGCCTAGTGGTTAGAGCGTTGGGTCAGTAACCAGCAGGTAGCCTAGTGGTTAGAGCGTTGGAATAGTAACCAGCAGGTAGCCTAGTGGTTAGAGCGTTGGGCCAGTAACCAGCAGGTAGCCTAGTGGTTAGAGCGTTGGAATAGTAACCAGCAGGTAGCCTAGTGGTTAGAGCGTTGGGCCAGTAACCAGCAGGTTGCCTAGTGGTTAGAGCGTTGGGCCAGTAACCAGCAGGTAGCCTAGTGGTTAGAGCGTTGGGCCAGTAACCAGCAGGTAGCCTAGTGGTTAGAGCGTTGGGTCAGTAACCAGCAGGTAGCCTAGTGGTTAGAGCGTTGGGCCAGTAACCAGCAGGTAGCCTAGTGGTTAGAGCGTTGGGCCAGTAACCAGCAGGTAGCCTAGTGGTTAGAGCTTTGGGCCAGTAACCAGCAGGTAGCCTAGTGGTTAGAGCGTTGGGCCAGTAACCAGCAGGTAGACTAGTGGTTAGAGCGTTGGGCCAGTAACCAGCAGGTAGCCTAGTGGCTAGAGCGTTGGGCCAGTAACCAGCAGGTAGCCTAGTGGTTAGAGCGTTGGGCCAGTAACCAGCAGGTAGCCTAGTGGTTAGAGCGTTGGGCCAGTAACCAGCAGGTAGCCTAGTGGCTAGAGCGTTGGGCCAGTAACCAGCAGGTAGCCTAGTGGTTAGAGCGTTGGGCCAGTAACCAGCAGGTAGCCTAGTGGTTAGAGCGTTGGGCCAGTAACCAGCAGGTAGCCTAGTGGTTAGAGCGTTGGGCCAGTAACCAGCAGGTAGCCTAGTGGTTAGAGCGTTGGGCCAGTAACCAGCAGGTAGCCTAGTGGTTAGAGCGTTGGGCCAGTAACCAGCAGGTAGCCTAGTGGTTAGAGCGTTGGGCCAGTAACCAGCAGGTAGCCTAGTGGTTAGAGCGTTGGGCCAGTAACCAGCAGGTAGCCTAGTGGTTAGAGCGTTGGGCCAGTAACCAGCAGGTAGCCTAGTGGTTAGAGCGTTGGGCCAGTAACCAGCAGGTAGCCTAGTGGTTAGAGCGTTGGGCCAGTAACCAGCAGGTAGCCTAGTGGTTAGAGCGTTGGGCCAGTAACCGGCAGGTAGCCTAGTGGTTAGAGCGTTGGGCCAGTAACCGGCAGGTAGCCTAGTGGTTAGAGCGTTGGGCCAGTAACCGGCAGGTAGCCTAGTGGTTAGAGCGTTGGGCCAGTAACCGGCAGGTAGCCTAGTGGTTAGAGCGTTGGGCCAGTAACCAGCAGGTAGCCTAGTGGTTAGAGCGTTGGGCCAGTAACCAGCAGGTAGCCTAGTGGTTAGAGCGTTGGGCCAGTAACCAGCAGGTAGCCTAGTGGTTAGAGCGTTGGGCCAGTAACCAGCAGGTAGCCTAGTGGTTAGAGCGTTGGGCCAGTAACCAGCAGGTAGCCTAGTGGTTAGAGCGTTGGGCCAGTAACCAGCAGGTAGCCTAGTGGTTAGAGCTTTGGGCCAGTAACCAGCAGGTAGCCTAGTGGTTAGAGCGTTGGGCCAGTAACCAGCAGGTAGCCTAGTGGTTAGAGCGTTGGGTCAGTAACCAGCAGGTAGCCTAGTGGTTAGAGCGTTGGAATAGTAACCAGCAGGTAGCCTAGTGGTTAGAGCTTTGGGCCAGTAACCAGCAGGTAGCCTAGTGGTTAGAGCGTTGGAATAGTAACCAGCAGGTAGCCTAGTGGTTAGAGCGTTGGGCCAGTAACCAGCAGGTAGCCTAGTGGTTAGAGCGTTGGGCCAGTAGCCAGCAGGTAGCCTAGTGGTTAGAGCGTTGGGCCAGTAACCAGCAGGTAGCCTAGTGGTTAGAGCGTTGGGTCAGTAACCAGCAGGTAGCCTAGTGGTTAGAGCGTTGGGCCAGTAACCAGCAGGTAGCCTAGTGGTTAGAGCGTTGGGCCAGTAACCAGCAGGTAGCCTAGTGGTTAGAGCGTTGGGTCAGTAACCAGCAGGTAGCCTAGTGGTTAGAGCGTTGGAATAGTAACCAGCAGGTAGCCTAGTGGTTAGAGCGTTGGGCCAGTAACCAGCAGGTAGCCTAGTGGTTAGAGCGTTGGAATAGTAACCAGCAGGTAGCCTAGTGGTTAGAGCGTTGGGCCAGTAACCAGCAGGTAGCCTAGTGGTTAGAGCGTTGGGCCAGTAACCAGCAGGTAGCCTAGTGGTTAGAGCGTTGGGCCAGTAACCAGCAGGTAGCCTAGTGGTTAGAGCGTTGGGTCAGTAACCAGCAGGTAGCCTAGTGGTTAGAGCGTTGGGCCAGTAACCAGCAGGTAGCCTAGTGGTTAGAGCGTTGGGCCAGTAACCAGCAGGTAGCCTAGTGGTTAGAGCTTTGGGCCAGTAACCAGCAGGTAGCCTAGTGGTTAGAGCGTTGGGCCAGTAACCAGCAGGTAGACTAGTGGTTAGAGCGTTGGGCCAGTAACCAGCAGGTAGCCTAGTGGCTAGAGCGTTGGGCCAGTAACCAGCAGGTAGCCTAGTGGTTAGAGCGTTGGGCCAGTAACCAGCAGGTAGCCTAGTGGTTAGAGCGTTGGGCCAGTAACCAGCAGGTAGCCTAGTGGCTAGAGCGTTGGGCCAGTAACCAGCAGGTAGCCTAGTGGTTAGAGCGTTGGGCCAGTAACCAGCAGGTAGCCTAGTGGTTAGAGCGTTGGGCCAGTAACCAGCAGGTAGCCTAGTGGTTAGAGCGTTGGGCCAGTAACCAGCAGGTAGCCTAGTGGTTAGAGCGTTGGGCCAGTAACCAGCAGGTAGCCTAGTGGTTAGAGCGTTGGGCCAGTAACCAGCAGGTAGCCTAGTGGTTAGAGCGTTGGGCCAGTAACCAGCAGGTAGCCTAGTGGTTAGAGCGTTGGGCCAGTAACCAGCAGGTAGCCTAGTGGTTAGAGCGTTGGGCCAGTAACCAGCAGGTAGCCTAGTGGTTAGAGCGTTGGGCCAGTAACCAGCAGGTAGCCTAGTGGTTAGAGCGTTGGGCCAGTAACCAGCAGGTAGCCTAGTGGTTAGAGCGTTGGGCCAGTAACCAGCAGGTAGCCTAGTGGTTAGAGCGTTGGGCCAGTAACCAGCAGGTAGCCTAGTGGTTAGAGCGTTGGGCCAGTAACCAGCAGGTAGCCTAGTGGTTAGAGCGTTGGGCCAGTAACCAGCAGGTAGCCTAGTGGTTAGAGCGTTGGACGAGTAACCAGCAGGTAGCCTAGTGGTTAGAGCGTTGGGCCAGTAACCAGCAGGTAGCCTAGTGGTTAGAGCGTTGGGCCAGTAACCAGCAGGTAGCCTAGTGGTTAGAGCGTTGGGCCAGTAACCAGCAGGTAGCCTAGTGGTTAGAGCGTTGGGCCAGTAACCAGCAGGTAGCCTAGTGGTTAGAGCGTTGGGCCAGTAACCAGCAGGTAGCCTAGTGGTTAGAGCGTTGGGCCAGTAACCAGCAGGTAGCCTAGTGGCTAGAGCGTTGGGCCAGTAACCAGCAGGTAGCCTAGTGGTTAGAGCGTTGGGCCAGTAACCAGCAGGTAGCCTAGTGGTTAGAGCGTTGGGCCAGTAACCAGCAGGTAGCCTAGTGGTTAGAGCGTTGGGCCAGTAACCAGCAGGTAGCCTAGTGGTTAGAGCGTTGGGCCAGTAACCAGCAGGTAGCCTAGTGGTTAGAGCGTTGGGCCAGTAACCAGCAGGTAGCCTAGTGGTTAGAGCGTTGGGCCAGAAACCAGCAGGTAGCCTAGTGGTTAGAGCGTTGGGCCAGTAACCAGCAGGTAGCCTAGTGGTTAGAGCGTTGGGCCAGTAACCAGCAGGTAGCCTAGTGGTTAGAGCGTTGGGCCAGTAACCAGCAGGTAGCCTAGTGGCTAGAGCGTTGGGCCAGTAACCAGCAGGTAGCCTAGTGGTTAGAGCGTTGGGCCAGTAACCAGCAGGTAGCCTAGTGGTTAGAGCGTTGGGCCAGTAACCAGCAGGTAGCCTAGTGGTTAGAGCGTTGGGCCAGTAACCAGCAGGTAGCCTAGTGGTTAGAGCGTTGGGCCAGTAACCAGCAGGTAGCCTAGTGGTTAGAGCGTTGGGCCAGTAACCAGCAGGTAGCCTAGTGGTTAGAGCGTTGGGCCAGTAACCAGCAGGTAGCCTAGTGGTTAGAGCGTTGGGCCAGTAACCAGCAGGTAGCCTAGTGGTTAGAGCGTTGGGCCAGTAACCAGCAGGTAGCCTAGTGGTTAGAGCGTTGGGCCAGTAACCAGCAGGTAGCCTAGTGGTTAGAGCGTTGGGCCAGTAACCAGCAGGTAGCCTAGTGGTTAGAGCGTTGGACGAGTAACCAGCAGGTAGCCTAGTGGTTAGAGCGTTGGGCCAGTAACCAGCAGGTAGCCTAGTGGTTAGAGCGTTGGGCCAGTAACCAGCAGGTAGCCTAGTGGTTAGAGCGTTGGGCCAGTAACCAGCAGGTAGCCTAGTGGTTAGAGCGTTGGGCCAGTAACCAGCAGGTAGCCTAGTGGTTAGAGCGTTGGGCCAGTAACCAGCAGGTAGCCTAGTGGTTAGAGCGTTGGACGAGTAACCAGCAGGTAGCCTAGTGGTTAGAGCGTTGGGCCAGTAACCAGCAGGTAGCCTAGTGGTTTGAGCGTTGGGCCAGTAACCAGCAGGTAGCCTAGTGGTTAGAGCGTTGGGCCAGTAACCGAAAGGTTGCTGGATCAAATCCCAGAGCTGACAAGGTAAAAATCTGTCGTTCTTCCCCTGAACAAGGCAGTTAACCCACTGTTCCCCGGTTGGCCGTCTTTGTAAATAAGTTGTTCTTAACTGACTTGCCTAATTAAATAAAAAAGGTTACATTTAAAAAACAAATTTAAACTTACTCTTTAAAGTTGTAATAATAGAAACCACAAGGTGCAATTTCTATATTGGGTAGTACATCATCAGGTCCTCTTGTCATGTCATTACAGACCTTAAAGATATTTATAACCTGTCAGAAATGTCCAGATCAACTAGCTCATGCCAGCTACCGTTTTTATATATATATTTTTTTAGCCTATAGATAATGTTGTAATTTTTTGTCACTCAAATATCACATGAATACACATTAAACATGGCAAAATGTATATAATTGCAAGAAAATTGACTTTAAAACTGCTAAATGTTCTTTGCACCCCATGACAAAATGTGTAGAATTGCAGGAAATAAGCTTTAAACCTGTAAAATGTTCTCCACCAATCAGAGGGGTGTGAACAGTTAGTCATGAACAGTGCTTGTGCCCATAGAAATAGATGTGGTGCGACAGCCCAATGCTGGAACGGGGTCCCAGAGTGAAAACCCCTGCTCTCCTGCTCTAGGACAACAGTGTCTAGATATTATTTGTATTTGTGGTCCTGGCAACTGGACCTTTTTTGTAACACCATTATTTTAGTCATACTGAGATTTACTGTCAGGGCCCAGGTCTGACAGGGCCCAGGTCTGTCAGGGTCCAGGTCTGACAGGGCCCAGGTCTGTCAGGGCCCAGGTCTGACAGGGCCCAGGTCTGACAGGGCCCAGGTCTGACAGAATCTGTGCAGAAGATCTAAGTGCTGCTGTAGGCCCTCCTTGGTTGGGGACAGAAGAACCAGATCATCAGCAAACAGTAGACATTTGATTTCTGAGTCCAGTAGGTTAAGGCTGGGTGCTGTTTTAGTGCCCTTGCCAATTCTTTGATCGTTTTTTAAAACTTTTTTTTATTTATTTAACCTTTATTTAATTAGGCAAGTCAGTTAAGAACAAATTCTTACTTACAATGACAGTTAAACGGACTTCCTGTGTCACCCCACGGCCGTGTAAAATAATAATAATAAAAAATAAATCTGTGTTTTTTGCCAATTTTAACCACACACTTGTTGTTTGCGTACATGGATTGTTTGTGTACATTTTGTTGTATCCACCCCCCCCCCCATCACCACTTTCCATCAATTTGTATAGCAGACCCTCATGCCAAATTCAGCCAAAAGCTTTTTTGAAATCAACAAAGCATGAGAATACTGCCTTTGTTTGGTTTGTTTGTCAAATTAGGACGTACAAGGTGAATATGTGGTCTGTCGTAAGGTATTTAATTTTTTAAAATTTAACTAGGCAAGTCATTTAAGAACAAATTCTTATTTATAATGACGGCCTAGGAACAGTGGGTTAACTGCCTTGTTCAGGGGCAGAACGATAGATTTTTACCTTGTTAGCTCGGGGATTCGATCCAGTAACCTTTCGGATACTAGCCCAACACTTTAACCACTAGGCTACCTGCCGCCCATTTTGGTAAAAAGCCAATTTGACATTTGCTCAGGACATTGTTTTCACTGAGGAAATGTAGGAGTCTGCTGTTAACGAAGAGGATTTTCCCACGGTTGCTGTTGACTCATATCCCAGGGTAGGTATTGGGATTGAATGTCTCCATTTTTGTGGATTGGGGTGATCAGTCCTTGGTTCCAAATATTGGGGAAGAGGCCAGAGCTGACTATAATTAAACATCACATTCGATTTGCGTTCCTTGACTTTTTCCACATTGTTGTGTTACAGGTTGAATTTAAAATGGATGACATTGCGAGAAAAGAAAAACATGACACTGGCTTACACACAATACTCCATAATGTCAAAGTGGAATTATGTTTTATGAAAAGCTGAAATGTTTTGAGTCAGTAAGTATTCAACCCCTTTGGCAAACCTAAAAATGTACTTAACAAGTCACATAATAAGTGGCATGGATTTACTCTGTGTGTGTAAAAATAGTATTTAACCCCCTAGAGTCGACTGACGCACCATCAAAATCTGTCAGTTTAATCTAGAGACATATTTTGTTTTGCATTGGATGTGTCTCAATCCACGCACTTCCTCATCTGCGGTGAAAGGTGACAGAGCTAGAGACGATGTCTGTAGCGTCCGAACGGTTTGACCTAAAAACTATTATGACCACTCTCACGAACACGATGGTTTCCTCCGTTTTGCTCTACGACGACTCATCTGAAGGTAACCGGCTATAAAATAAAAACAAATGGAAGTATGAAGGTAGTTTTGTGTCAACTCAAATAATGGGGTTAAATATGTGTAGATTTACTTCAGAATCTTGTGTCTTTGAATGTATTATTTACTGTCCTTTTCACCATTTATGAATGTGTTATTCAATGTAGTAATGTTAAATGGCAAAATTAAATATTTTATCAAATCATTGTTATTTATTTTTTATACCTAAAGGTGTCCTCACATTCTAAATCAAATAGCTAAATGATCCATAGTATGACCTTCTTAAAACAATTCCATGTCAGTTTAGCACCACCCCTCCCCCAACGTCTTAGACTCTATAAAGAATTAACAGGATTTTTTAACGACTACCTCATCCCACACATACAATTATCTGTAAGGTCCCTCAGTCGAGCATGGTATTTCAAGCACAGATTCAACCACAAAGACCAGGGAGGTTTTCCAATGCCTCGCAAAGAAGGGCACCTATTGGTAGATGGGTAAAACTGTAAAAAGCAGACAGAATATCCCTTTGAGCATGTTGAAGTTATTAATTAGGCCCAGTCACTACAAAGATACAGGCGCCCTTCCTAACTTAGTTGCCAGAGAGGAAGGAAACCACTCAGGGATTTTCACCATGAGGCCAATGGTTACTTTAAAACAGTTACAGAGTTTAATGGCTGTGATAGGAGAAAACTGAGGATGGATCAACAACATTGTAGTTACTCCACAATACTAACCTAATTAACAGAGTGAACATTTCTTTAGATTTTTTATTTAACTAGGCAAGTCAGTTAAGAACAAATTCTTATTTATAATGACGGCCTACCAAAAAGCAAAAGGCCTGCGGGGACGGGGGCTGGAATTAAAAATAAATTAAATAAAAATATACGACAAAACACACATCACGACAAGAGACACCACAACACTACATAAAGAGAGACCTAAGACAACACAGCATGGTAGCAACACAACATGACAACAACGTGGTAGAAAAACAACATGGCAGCAGCACAAAACAGCACAAAACATGGTACAAATTTTATTGGGCACAATAGCAGCCACAACTGTCAGTAAGACTCTTTGAATGAAGAGATGGAGATGAAACTGTCCAGTTTGAGTGTTTGTTGCAGCTCGTTCCAGTCGCTAGCTGCAGCAAACTGAAAAGAGGAGTGACTCAGGGATGTGTGTGCTTTGGGGACCTATAACAGAATGTGACTGGCAGAACGGATGTTGTATGTGGAGGATGAGGGCTGCAGTAGGTATCTCAGATAGGGGGGAGTGAGGCCTAAGAGGGTTTTATAAATAAGCATCAACCAGTGGGTCTTGCGACGTGTATACCGAGATGACCAGTTTACAGAGGAGTATCGAGTGCAGTGATGTGTCCTATAAGGAACATTGGTGGCAAATCTGATGGCCGAATGGTAAAGAACATCTAGCCGCTCGAGAGCAACCTTACCTGCCGATCTATAAATTATGTCTCCGTAATCTAGCACGGGTAGGATGGTCATCTGAATCAGGGTTAGTTTGGCAGCTGGGATGAAAGAGGAGCGATTACGATAGAGGAAACCAAGTCTAGATTTAACTTTAGCCTGCAGCTTTGATATGTGCTGAGAGAAGGAAAGTGCACCGTCCAGCCATACTACCAAGTACTGGTATGAGGTGACTACCTCAAGCTCTAAACACATCTGTGGGGAGAGGGGCATTCTTCTTACCAAACCACATGACCTTTGTTTTGGAGGTGTTCAGAACAAGGTTAACTTTTTAGGGTATAGGGGGCAGTATTATCGATTTCGGATGAAAAGCGTGCCCAGAGTAAATACTCGGGCCCAGAGTCAAATATTTGCATATTATTAGTAGATTTCAATAGAAAACACTCTGAAGTATCTAAAACTGTTTGAATGATGTCTGTGAGTATAACAGAACTCATATGGCAGGCAAAAACCTGAGAAAAATCCAACCAGGAAGTGGGAAATCTGAGAATTGTAGTTCTTTTGAATCCTTATCAAAACTACAGTGTCTGTGGGGTCACGTTGCACTTCCTAAGGCTTCCATTGGCTGTCAACTGCCTTTAGAAAGTTTTTTCATCCTTCTCCTGTTACTGGGCAGAGAATAGTAGCTCAGTCAATGAGTGGACTGCCTATGGACAAAGGGCTTGGGTATCTGCGATCCCGCGAGTGCGCCGTTCCTTCTTTTTCTCCTGGAATGAATACGCTATTGTCCGGTTGGAATAATATCGACGTTTTATGTTAAAAAATACCCTAAGGATTGATTGTAAACAACGTTTGACATGTTTCTACAAACGGTAATGGAACTATTTGACTTTTCGTCTCTGGTACTGCGCTCGCGCGTTATGCCTTTGGATAGTGATCTGAACGCACGAACAAAACGGAGGTATTTGGACATAAATATGGACTATTTCGAACAAAACAAACATTTCTTGTGGAAGTAGGAGTCCTCGGAGTGCATTCTGACGAAGATCAGCAAAGGTAAGAGAAATAGTTTTGTTGATGCCAGAACTTGGCGGGTAGCTGTATAGCTTGCTTCGATGGCTGAGCTATGTACTCAGAATATTGAACAATGTGCTTTCTCCGTAAAGTTATTTTGAAATCTGACAAAGCGGTTGCGTCAAAGAGTAGTGTATCTATAATTCTTTCAATAACTGTTGTCAATTTTTATCAACGTTTATGATGAGTATTTTTGTAAATTGATGTGCACATTCACCGGTAGTTTTGGTGGGAATACATTTTCTGAACATCACGCGCCAATGTAAAATTCTGTTTTTACATATAAATATGAACTTTAAAAAGGTTAGTGAATATTTTAGCTGTACTTTTGGTTTTTGTGATGCATGTCCTTGCTTGGAAAATGGCTGTGTGGATTTTCTTGTGAAGTTTATGTCCTAACATAATCTAATTTTATGCTTTCGCCGTAAAGCCTTTTTGAAATCGGACAATGTGGTTAGATTAACGAGAGTCTTATCTTTAAAATGGTGTAAAATAGTTGATTGTTTGAGAAAATGAAATTATGAGATTTTTGTTGTTTTGTATTTCACGCCATGCTATTTCACTGGCTGTAGAATAGTGTGTCCCGCATGTGGGACGGTCGCGTCCCACCGAGCCCATAGAGGTTAAGGGTAGAGAAAGCTTGTTGGACACTAAGAAAGCTTTGTTTTAGAGTTTTTAACACACAATCCGGGGAGGGGCCAGCTGAGTATAAGACTGTATCATTAGCATATAAATGGATGAGAGAGAGCTTCCTACTGCCTGAGCTGCTGTTGTTGATGTAAATTGAGAAGAGTGTGGGGCCTAGGACTGAGCCTTGGGGTACTCCCTTGGTGACAAGCAGTGGCTGAGACAGCAGATTTTCTGACTTTATACACTGCACTCTTTGAGAGAGGTAGTTAGCAAACCAGGCCAAAGACCCCTCAGAGACACCAATACTCCTTTGCCGGCCCACAAGAATGGAATGGTCTACCGTATCAAAAGTTTGGCCAAGTAAATAGCAGCACAATATTGCTTAGAATCAAGGGCGATGGTGACATCATTGAGGACCTTTAAGGTTGCAGTGACACATCCATAACCTGAGCGGAAACCTGATTGCATACCAGAGAGAATACTATAGACATCAAGAAAGCCAGTCAGTTGATTATTGACAAGTTTTTCCAACACATTTGATAAACAGGGCAAAATAGAAATTGGCCTTTAACAGTTAGGATCAGCTTGATCTCCCCCTTTAAATAAAGGATGAACCGTGGCTGCCTTCCAAGCAATGGGAACCTCCCCAGAGAGGAGAGACAGGTTAAAAAGGTCAGAGATAGGCTTAGCGATGATAGGGGCTGCAACCTTAAAGAAGAAAGGGTCTAAACCATCTGACCCATATGTTTTTTTGGGGTCTAGTTAGTCCTACCCCAGTGTGTACTGCCTTTAGTTGAATGATGACTACAATAGAGTCTCCCTGACACGTGTGTGTGTGTGTGTGTGTGTGTGTGTGTTCACCTGGCTCTTCTGCTGTTGTCGGAGTGACTCCAGAAGGTCTTTGACTGTAAATGGATTCCCTATCAGGACAGTGATTCTCTACAACACAAAGGTCAGGCGTTAGGTTAGAGGTCAGGGTGTGTGTGTGTGTCTCTCTCTCTCTCTCTCCAGTGTGTGTGTGTGTGTGTGTGTGTGTGTGTGTGTGTGTATCCGTCCAGTGTGTGTGTGTATCCGTCCAGTGTGTGTGTGTATCCGTCCAATGTGTGTGTGTGTGAGAGAGAGAGTCTCTGTCCAGTGTGTTTGTTTGTTCTCACCTGTCCAGTGTGTGTGTGTGTGTGTGTGTGTGTGTGTGTGTGTGTGTGTATCCGTCCAGTGTGTGTGTGTGTGTGTGTGTGTATCCGTCCAGCGTGTGTGTGTGTGTGTGAGAGAGACAGAGTCTCCGTCCAGTGTGTTTGTTTGTTCTCACCTGTCCAGTGTGTGTGTGTGTGTGTGTATCCGTCCAGTGTGTGTGTGTGTGTGTGTGTGTGTGTGTGTGTGTATCCGTCCAGTGTGTGTGTGTATCCGTCCAATGTGTGTGTGTGTGAGAGAGAGAGTCTCCGTCCAGTCTGTTTGTTTGTTCTCACCTGTCCAGTGTGTGTGTGTGTGTGTGTGTGTGTGTGTGTGTGTGTGTGTGTGTGTGTGTATCCGTCCAGTGTGTGTGTGTGTGTGTGTGTATCCGTCCAGCGTGTGTGTGTGTGTGAGAGAGACAGAGTCTTCGTCCAGTGTGTTTGTTTGTTCTCACCTGTCCAGTGTGTGTGTGTGTGTGTGTGTGTGTGTGTGTGTATCAATCCAGTGTGTGTGTGTGTGTGTGTGTATCCGTCCAGTGTGTGTGTGTGTGTGTGTGTGTGTGTGTGTGTGTGTGTGTGTGTGTGTGTGTGTGTATCCGTCCAGTGTGTGTGCGTGTGTATGTATCCGTCCAGTGTGTGTGCGTGTGTGTGTATCCGTCCAGTGTGTTTGTTTGTTCTCACCTGTCCAGTACGAGGGATGTAGGGTTGCTCATTGGGCAAGACATCGCTCATACCTGAGACAGGAATATTGAACACAAGTTAGAACGTGTGCATGGTGTGTGTGTGTGTGTGTGTGTGTGTGTGGGGGGGGGGGGGGGGGGGGGGTTAACTCACCTACATGCCACATAGGGAGAATAACAGGGTTAAGGGAGCACTCTGCTATCAGACGGCCCACACCTGAAAAACATACAAATCAAAGTTTATTTGTCACGTGCACAGATTATCAGATGTAATCGCAGTTGCAGCGAAATGAGTCAGTAATATCTAATGCTTGTGTTTCTAGCTCCAACAGTCAGTAATATATAATGCTGGTGTTTCTAGCTCCAACAGTCAGTAATATCTAATGCTGGTGTTTCTAGCTCCAACAGTCAGTAATACCTAATGCTGGTGTTTCTAGCTCCAACAGTCAGTAATATCTAATGCTGGTGTTTCTAGCTCCAACAGTCAGTAATATCTAATGCTTGTGTTTCTAGCTCCAACAGTCAGTAATATCTAAAGCTGGTGTTTCTAGCTCCAACAGTCAGTAATATCTGATGCTGGTGTTTCTAGCTCCAACAGTCAGTAATATATAATGCTGGTGTTTCTAGCTCCAACAGTCAGTAATATCTAAAGCTGGTGTTTCTAGCTCCAACAGTCAGTAATATCTGATGCTGTTTTTTTTTAGCTCCAACAGTCAGTAATATCTGATGCTGGTATTTCTAGCTCCAACAGTCAGTAATATCTAAAGCTGGTGTTTCTAGCTCCAACAGTCAGTAATATCTAAAGCTGGTGTTTCTAGCTCCAACAGTCAGTAATATATAATGCTGGTGTTTCTAGCTCCAACAGTCAGTAATATCTAAAGCTGGTGTTTCTAGCTCCAACAGTCAGTAATATATAATGCTGGTGTTTCTAGCTCCAACAGTCAGTAATATCTAATGCTGGTGTTTCTAGCTCCAACAGTCAGTAATATCTAATGCTGGTGTTTCTAGCTCCAACAGTCAGTAATATATAATGCTGGTGTTTCTAGCTCCAACAGTCAGTAATATATAATGCTGGTGTTTCTAGCTCCAACAGTCAGTAATATCTAATGCTGGTGTTTCTAGCTCCAACAGTCAGTAATATCTGATGCTGGTTTTTCTAGCTCCAACAGTCAGTAATATCTGATGCTGGTGTTTCTAGCTCCAACAGTCAGTAATATCTAAAGCTGGTGTTTCTAGCTCCAACAGTCAGTAATATCTAATGCTGGTGTTTCTAGCTCCAACAGTACAGTAATATCTAATGCTTGTGTTTCTAGCTCCAACAGTACAGTAATATCTAAAGCTGGTGTTTCTAGCTCCAACAGTACAGTAATATCTAATGCTTGTGTTTCTAGCTCCAACAGTCAGTAATATATAATGCTTGTATTTCTAGCTCCAACAGTCAGTAATATCTAATGCTGGTGTTTCTACAGTAGCTCCAACAGTCAGTAATATCTAATGCTTGTGTTTCTAGCTCCAACAGTACAGAAATATATAATGCTTGTGTTTCTACAGTAGCTCCAACAGTCAGTAATATATAATGCTGGTGTTTCTAGCTCCAACAGTCAGTAATATCTAATGCTTGTGTTTCTAGCTCCAACAGTCAGTAATACCTAATGCTTGTGTTTCTAGCTCCAACAGTCAGTAATATCTAATGCTGGTGTTTCTAGCTCCAACAGTCAGTAATATCTAATGCTTGTGTTTCTAGCTCCAACAGTCAGTAATACCTAATGCTTGTGTTTCTAGCTCCAACAGTCAGTAATATCTAATGCTTGTGTTTCTACAGTAGCTCCAACAGTCAGTAATATCTAATGCTTGTGTTTCTAGCTCCAACAGTCAGTAATATATAATACCTGTGTTTCTAGCTCCAACAGTCAGTAATATCTAATGCTGGTGTTTCTAGCTCCAACAGTCAGTAATAGCTAATGCTGGTGTTTCTAGCTCCAACAGTCAGTAATATCTAATGCTGGTGTTTCTAGCTCCAACAGTCAGTAATAGCTAATGCTGGTGTTTCTAGCTCCAACAGTGCAGTAATATATAATAACATCTGACATCACTCTGATATTTTCACTCTGATATTTTCACTCTGATATTCTCACTCTGATATTCTCACTCTGATATGACATCACTCTGATATGACATCACTCTGATATGACATCACTCTGATATGACATCACTCTGATATGACATCACTCTGATATGACATCACTCTGATATTCTCATTCTGAACTCTGATATTCTATTTGTAGGTTGTATTCTGTGCTCAGTCATTAACTTGGTGAGAGAAGTTAGTGATCCACTCTGGGCCTCTCCTTTATAACCCCCCAAACATGTTTTTTATGGATCTTCACGATTCATGTAGATGACCTATTTTGAGATCAAAACGGCAAATATTGCTGAAAAGTGACGACTTTGCGTCCTTGACCTTTAGTACTGACACACAGGAAGACACACAGACACACCTAGGTAAATACATTTGATTTGATTTGACCTAGGTAACTCACCCCATTTCAACCGTATAAACTCCTCAGTCATGTTGACTTTCCCTGAGAGAGAAAAGAAAGTTTCAGTTTTAGTAGAGGACTTTCCCCCTATAACACACAGAGCGAGAGAGATCGTACCCTCAGGGAAGATGTGTACCCAGTCTCCTCCATTCAGCTTCTCCAGAACAAAGTCCATGCCTTTCTGATACACCCCATCACCTAGGAGACACAGGCACACCAATATATAAATGAGGAACACATGGAGAGACAACCACACCTCTGAGCAAAGAAAAACATTACAGCCTCCAGTCTTCTTCGGTATGAAACTACAAGCTTGGCACACCTGTATTTGGGGAGTTTCTCCCATTCTTCTCTGCAGATCCTCTCAAGCTCTGTCAGGTTGGATGGGGAGCGTCGCTGCACAGCTATTTTCAGGTCTCTCCAGAGATGTTCGATCGGGTTCAAGTCCGGGCTCTGGCTGGGCCATTCAAGGACATTCAGAGACTTGTCCCGAAGCCACTCCTGCATTGTCTTGGCTGTGTGCTTAGGGTCGTTGTCCTGTTGGAAGGTGAACCTTCGCCCCAGTCTGAGGTCCTGAGCGATATGGAGCAGGGTTTTCATCAAGGATCTCTCTGTACTTTACTCTGTTCATCTTTGCCTTGATTCTGACCAGTCTTCCAGTCCCTGCCGCTGAAAAACATCCCCACAGCATGATGCTGCCACCACCATGCTTCACCGTAGGGATGGTGCCAAGTTTCCTCCAGACGTGACGCTTGGCATTCAGGCCAAAGAGTTCAATCTTGGTTTCATCAGACCAGAGAATCTTGTTTCTCATGGTCTGAGTCCTTTAGGTGCCTTTTGGCAAACTCCAAGCAGGCTGTCATGTGCCTTTTACTGAGGAGTGGCTTCCGTCTGGCCACTCTACCATAAAGGCGTGATTGGTGGAGTGCTGCAGAGATGGTTGACATCTGGAAGGTTCTCCCATCTCCCCAGAGGAACTCTGGAGCTCAGTCAGAGTGACCATCGGGTTCTTGGTCACCTTCCTGACCAAGGCCCTTCTCCCCAGATTGCTGAATTCCTTCGACCTCATGGCTTGGTTTTTGCTCAGACATGCACTGTGGGACCTTATATAGACAGGTGTGTGCCTTTCCAAATCATGTCCAATCAATTGAATTTACCACAGGTGGACTCCAATCAAGTTGTAAAAACATCTCAAGCTCAAGGATGATCAATGGAAACAGGAAGCACTTGAGTTCAATTTCGAGTCTCATAGCAAAGGGTCTGAATACTTATGTAAATAAGGCATCTGCTATTAATATAAAAACATATTTTAAAAAACACTGCTACTAGTTGGACTCTCAAATCTCACAGGCACAAACATAACTCGTCACGTTACCACGGTGACCTCCGGGCTTAAAGGGGCAGGTGAACATTTGTCTTATCTGTGATATTTTGGTTAAGACTCAGGTCACAAAAATTGAAATGAAAACAACATATCACATTACCTCTTACTAGTAATACATTTGTGACTGGTAAAAATGCATGTCGTCCCAAATTAAGGTGCTACCAACCTCCTGTGCCACACAGTCCCTCCCCCTCTGCTTCCCATCCTTCCTCCCCCCTCACCTCTGCAGACGGGAATACACTTCCCTCTGCTGAAGAATCTGGAGTGTAACTCTTTGGTGAAACAGATGTCCGACGCAGCCGGAGTCCTGTCAAATCAGAAACCCGACAGATCACATACTGTCCAATCAGAAACCCGACAGATCACATACTGTCCAATCAGAAACCCGACAGATCACATACTGTCCAATCAGACAAGACAGGAACACACACTTTCCAAACAGAAACCGGACTGACACACAATTCATCCAACTGAATTCAAAATAAACTAGAAAAGTACATTTCATGAAGAGAATGTGGGGTGCATGCTAGCTGGTGAAGTATCAGTTGATAGGATATTATATCCTGAACATGTGAAAGTTGGTTTGGTGTCTCTACCTTGAGCAGTTATGCAAATGTATATAGTTATATATTATTACAACAAAAAATTGAATTAGAGGTTAGGATAGCCTGAACAAGGGAAAGTTGGTTTGGTGTCTAGCAGAACAGTTCCAAGAGTTACTGTTGGTGAGCTATTTTATGCAAATGTAAGAGGTGTTGACAAACTGAATGCACCGAGCTGTCTGTTTAAACTACTGGCACACAGCTCAGACACCCATCCATACCCCACAAGACATGCCACCAGAGGTCTGTTTAAACTACTGGCACACAGCTCAGACACCCATACATACCCCACAAGACATGCCACCAGAGGTCTGTTTAAACTACTGGCACACAGCTCAGACACCCATACATACCCCACAAGACATGCCACCAGAGGTCTGTTTAAACTACTGGCACACAGCTCATAGACACCCATCCAGACCCCACAAGACATGCCACCAGAGGTCTGTTTAAACTATTGGCACACAGCTCAGATACCCATACATACCCCACAAGACATGCCACCAGAGGTCTGTTTAAACTACTGGCACACAGCTCAGACAACCATACATACCCCACAAGACATGCCACCAGAGGTCTCTTCACAGTCCCCAAGTCCAGAACAGACTATGGGAGGAGCACAGTACTACATAGAGCCATGACTACATGAAACTCTATTCCACATCAGGTAACTGATGCAGCAGTAAAATCAGATTTAAAATACAGATAAAAATACACCTTATGGAACAGCGGGGACTGTGAAGAGAAACATAGGCACAGACACATGATAACATACGCACTATACACAAACGTACACATGGATTTTGCATTGGTAGTAGAGTAGGGGCCTGAGGGCACACAGAGTTTTGTGAATTCTGTAATAAATGTAGTGTAATGTTTTTAAAATTGTATAACGGCCTTAATTTTGCCAGATCCCAGGAAGAGTAGCTGCTGCCTTGGCAGGAACTAATGGGGATCCATAATAAACCCCAGGAAGATTAGCTGCTGCCTTGAGAGGAACTAATGGGGATCCATAATAAATGTTAAAGAATTTTAAGTTAGGATAGCTTGAATGTTTTAAAGTTGGTCTTATAGGTTAATTGGACAAAAAGCAGGACCATTTTAAATAGCTACCACTACATTACTGTGGTGCTAACTGAAACCCATGTTAATTTCTGCACATTGTAATAGTTTATAGTTTAAAAAGTATAAATAGTCTTAAATCTGAATGTAAGCAATCTAAGTTGGGTCATCTCAATGTTGGTTTGAAGAAAAATACCAAACAGTGCAGAAGGAGATATCTGTCGAATTTTAGTTTTTTGTACCATTCACGTCTATGGACAGTTTTTCCCCATTAAAATGATTTCACTATTCGAATAATATAATTAAAGTACTTTTTAAACTTCTTCCATTACCACAGAAATATTTTTAAAGAGCTTTAGCAAGCCCCACAACTTTACTGGTAAACATTATTTCCTCAATGTAAGTTGGGGCTGTAGTTTGTGCACAACATTTGAGATAAATAATATTTTTGTGCATAAGGAACATTTTTGGGATCTTTTATGTCAGCTTATGGAACCAACACTTTAAATGTTGCATATATATTTATATTATATATATTATATTTTTAGTTCAGTGTACAAAAAGAATGTGAACCCTTTGGAATTACCTGGATTTCTGCATAAATTGGTCATAAAATTTGATCTGATCTTCATCTAGGTCACAATAGACAAACACAGTGTGCTTAAACTAATAACACACAAATTATTGTATTTTTCTTGTCTATATTGAATACAACATTTAAACATTCACTGTGTAGTTTGGGAAAAGTATGTGAACCCCAAGGCTAATGACTTCTCCAAAAGCTAATTGGAGTCAGGAGTCAGCTAACCTGAAGTCCAATCAATGAGAGGAGATTGGAGATGTTGGTTAGAGCTGCCCTGCCCTATGAAAAAACACTCACAAAATTTGAGTTTGCTAATCACAAGAAGCATTGCCTGATGTGAACCATACCTCGAACAAAAGAGATCTCAGAAGACCTAAGATTAAGGATAGTTGACATGCATAAAGCTGGAAAGGGTTACAAAAGTATCTCTAAAAGCCTTGATGTTCATCAGTCCACGGTAAGACACATTGTCTATAAACGGAGAAAGTTGCTCCTCTCCCTAGGAGTGGCCGTCCTGAAAAGATGACTGCAAGAGCACAGTGCAGAATGCTCAATGAGGTTAAGAAGAATCCTAGAGTGTCAGCTAAAGACTTACAGAAATCTCTGGAACATGCTAACATCTCTGTTGACGAGTCTATGATACGTAAAACACTAAACAGGAAGGGTGTTCATGGGAGGACACCACGGAAGAAGCCACTGCTGTCCAAAAAAAACATTGCTGCAAGTCTGAAGTTTACAAAAGAGCACCTGGATGTTCCACAGCGCTACTGGCAAAATATTCTGTGGACAGATGAAACTACAGTTGAGTTGTTTGGAAGGAAAACACAACACTATGTGTGGAGAAAGAGGCACAGCACACCAACATCAAAACCTCATCCCAACTGTAAAGTATTGTGGAGGGAGCATCATGGTTTGGGGCTGCTTTGCTGCCTCAGGGCCTGGACAACTTGCTATCACCGACAGAAAAATGTATTCCTAAATTTATCAAGACATTTTGCAGGAGAACGTAAGGCTATCTGTCCGCCAATTGAAGCTCAACAGAAGTCGGGTGATGCAACAGGACAACGACCCAAAACACAGAAGTAAATCAACAACAGAAGAAAATACACCTTCTGGAGTGGCCCAGTCAGAGTCCTGACCTCAACCTGATTGAGATGCAGTGTCCTGACCTCAAGAGAGAAGTTCACACCAGACATCCCAAGAATATTGTGGAACTGAAACAGTTTTGTAAAGAGTAATGGTCCAAAATTCCTCCTGACCGTTGTGCAGGTTTGATCCGCAACTACAGAAAACGTTTGGTTGAGGTTATTGCTGCCAAAGGAGGGTCAACCAGTTATTAAATCCAAGGGTTCACATACTTTTTCCACCCTGCAATGTCTACCTGGTGTGTTCAATAAAGACATGAAAACGTGTAATTGTTTGTGTGTTATTAGTTTCAGCAGACTGTGTTTGTCTATTGTTGTGACCTAGATGAAGATCAGATCACATTTTATGACCAATTTATGCAGAAATCCAGGTATTTCCAAAGGGTTCACATACTTTTTCTTGCCACTGTAGTTTCATTGGAATTTGCAGCTGTTGTTGGTAAATAATGAATCTGCTAGCTTCTAGAAAGAGAGCAGTTGATTGGTTACTAAAACAGCTCGTTCTGATTGGTAGAAGCTATTCCTAATATTTTTTTCAGATTTGAATAGCAGCGAAACAGAGGGAGATTCCACACACAACGCTTTGGTCTGTTGTTGGGAGAGTGATAAAAAAAAGGTGTTGATGCAGTTACTAAAATACAGAATACATATAGATTTGAATAGCAGAGAAGTAGACGAAGATATCATACGCTAACTTGTTGGTGCTAACAATGTCAGTTGTTTATAAAAAGTTACAGAAAATGTTGTTGATGTGTTTACTAAAACAGCGATAACTTTTATCATAACATTTTTTGTTCTGCAGTCAGATTTGAGAAGTAGAGGAAGATTTCATACGCTCTGTTTGTCTAACATGGAACCGAAAACCGGCTGCGCGCGTGCACCATCATGCATAAATTTATTTGGTCCCCCTACACTAGCTAGATTGCACTTGCTAGCTAATTTATCCTATTTAGCTAGCTTGCTGATGCTAGCTAATTTGTCCTGGAATATAAACATTGAGTTATTTTACCTGAAATGCACAAGGTCCTCTACTTCGCCAATTAATCCACACATAAAACGGTCAACCGAATCGTTTTGAGTCATCTCTCCTCCTTCCAGCCTTTTTCTTCTCTGGACTTTATATTGCGATTAGCAACTTTCATAAATTAGGTGCATTACCGCCACTGGCCTCGTTCGTCTTTCAGTCGTCTTTCAGTGGGTATCTGCTCCTATAAACCAATGAGGATGGGAGAGGCAGGACTTGCAGCACGATCTGCGTCACAAATAGAACTGACTTCTATTTTATCCCTTGGCAACACGGCCACTTGTTGTCGCGCGCAATAATTGAATAATATAGATTTCTAAATACATTTTTTTACACCCTGTAGTCAGGGTTTAAGTCAGCGTTTCCCAAACTCAGTTCTCGGGACCCCACGGGGTGCGCGTTTACGTTTTGCCTTAACACTACACAGCTGATTCAAATTATCAAACCTGGATGATTAGTTGATTATTAGAATCAGCTGTGTAGTGCTAGGACAAAAAACTAAAACATGCACCCCTTGGGGTCCCGAGGATCGAGTTTGGGCAACCCTGGTCTAAATTGTTAACAAAGTGGTCAAAGTAGCTGATTTGTGTCAGAAGTTCCATTTACACAGTGAATGGAATGTTGGAATTGATGATGTCACAATGGGGAGCTGTAGAATATAGAAAAGACATCATAAAGTTGTATACAAGCAACTCAAGTGAGACCAGCGTGCACGTTTGAACAGCTTTTCTAGCTTAAACGGTTTAAGTGGATTAGCGTGCTAAAGAAGAGGATCAAAGATTTAAGTGGCTGCTTTTTCTTCTCAAGCCCCACAACAACAATAAAACCATGAGTGTGCATGAACACCTAATAAACACAGCATCACTCACCAGCGCATCTTGTTGAAGTTCCAGAGGTGTCTGAGTCTCAGAACTCCTGTTAGAGAGAGAGAGAAGAGAGGAGGGAATATTTAAAAATATAAACATGAATATTGAAAATATACCTCTTGAATTTGGCAAAGTTTTCAATATATTGTTGCAAATGATATACTCTACGGGCATATCAAAGCTCTAGAGTGGGATCTGTGGTGGATGAATCAGAATTAGTTGGGGTAACATAGATAATTAAGATGTTTTATTAGTATAATATGCTTATGTGAGATACTTGTCATTAGAAAGTGTCCTTTGGACTCTGGTATCTTTCAGTTGCACGTTTCCCTTAGCTGGGGCTCAGTCACTTGGGGCCCAGAGAGGGGAGAGGTCAGACTTGTTTTTTACATGTCTCTGTTGCTATGCAGAATATCAGCAAGAGAGGAGGACAGAATGATATTGTCTTCATGTGAATGTGTCTTTACCTATTCTTAAACCATGTGAAGGGATGGCGTGATTAATGGGGAACCAATTATTTGTCTCCACAATGTCTGTGCGCAGGTCACTCCCCTCAGTGAGCTTGTCCAGGAGTGGGATCAAGAGGTGTCTTACTGAGGATGGACCTCTATGAGATAGCACTGACAGAGGAGATTTATGGTGTGTTTTGATAAGAACGCCTAAAAAGCATTCCAGAGGACATGAGCTAATGGTTCTGTTCTATACCGTACCAGGGAGGGACGGTTCTAAGGGGACCAGATACCGGTCTATATAATGAACCCTGTTGACATAGCAGTTACTGTCTGCTATGTTTTATGGATATCTGTCATATAAAACTTAACCTTTGTGAACTGTTACTAAGATCTGTGGTTTGTCAATGTACGTTGAAGGGGGTGTATCGTTGCTATAAAATATCTCTGCAGCCATTCTGTAATCACCTTCCTGGTTCATTCGAGAGAGTGCATTATTGAAGGTCAAAGAGGCTTTTGCAAAAGTATCTTAATTATTAAAAGATGTAGTTAACTCGGACTGGTGTGTTTAACTCTCCTCATTTGGTAATGCAGAAATTAGCCACCACAGATCTCTGCTACTTTTAGACTTATGATCCAATTAGTAAACATTCCCAAAAGAGTGAATGGGAAATGGATTCAAAATGGTCGCCCTCTGCTGGTGATTTGCAGGATGTGAATAGGAGGGATACTATGCTGGGCCGCATCGTTCTTTTCCCCCAACACAGTGAAGCCAAAACCACGGCCCGTTCAGAGGGCCGTTCTACAAAGCTTTGAGCGCTTCCCAAGTCCGGAGGTGAATATCACGTAGGGTGAAATTTCAGTCACTGATTAATAACATTTGCCCTTGTATTTCAAGAGTGAAAAATATAATAACATAATGTGGCAGACCGAGCTAGCCATTAACCTCCCTTAACGCTCAGACAGATTAATGTGGTGGACCGAGCTAGCCATTAACCTCCCTTAACGCTCAGACAGATTAATGTGGTGGACCGAGCTAGCCATTAACCTCCCTTAACGCTCAGACAGATTAATGTGGTGGACCGAGCTAGCCATTAACCTCCCTTAACGCTCAGACAGATTAATGTGGTGGACCGAGCTAGCCATTAACCTCCCTTAACGCTCAGACAGATTCAATGGCTGTAGCATAGCGTATTCGACTGAATGATTAGCTAATAAATATTTAAGAAATTATTAATAATAAGCATAAGCATTAACCTGATAGACTACTAATGATAATATAACAACTTTAAATACCGACCTAGTAATGTTGAGTACCCTCGGTTAACTTAGCTGACCTTCAATACAGGGAATTCAGCAGAGTTCTCTGAGACATTTTTACAGCTCTGAAAATAAATCCATGGGCAAATGTTACATGATAATAATCGGCTTACATTACAGCAGGCAGCTAATTGTTAAATTACACTTTCCATCCTTACCTTGGAAGGCCACTGTCTCGGCGCTGATCGCCTGTGAATGAGACAACGCTCGCTAGCCAATGGGAGCGTAGTAGAACACCCCTCTGAATAACGGGGCGTGGTTTTGGCTGAGTTGGGAAAAAGACGCTGCTGAGCCATAACTTCATAACTAACAGAGACCCCACTCTGGATGCCCATTAGTTCCTGCCAAGGCAGCAGCTACTCTTCCTGGGGTTTATTATGGATCCCCATTAGTTCCTGCCAAGGCAGCAGCTACTCTTCCTGGGGTTTATTATGGATCCCCATTAGTTCCTGCCAAGGCAGCAGCTACTCTTCCTGGGGTTTATTACGGATCCCCATTAGTTCCTGCCAAGGCAGCAGCTACTCTTCCTGGGGTTTATTACGGATGCCCATTAGTTCCTGCCAAGGCAGCAGCTACTCTTCCTGGGGTTTATTATGGATCCCATTAGTTCCTGCCAAGGCAGCAGCTACTCTTCCTGGGGTTTATTATGGATCCCCATTAGTTCCTGCCAAGGCAGCAGCTACTCTTCCTGGGGTTTATTACGGATCCCCATTAGTTCCTGCCAAGGCAGCAGCTACTCTTCCTGGGGTTTATTACGGATCCCCATTAGTTCCTGCCAAGGCAGCAGCTACTCTTCCAGGGGTTTATTATGGATCCGCATTAGTTCCTGCCAAGGCAGCAGCTACTCTTCCTGGGGTTTATTATGGATCCCTATTAGTTCCTGTCAAGGCAGCAGCTACTCTTCCTGGGGTTTATTATGGCTCCCCATTAGTTCCTGCCAAGGCAGCAGCTACTCTTCCTGGGGTTTATTATGGATCCCCATTAGTTCCTGCCAAGGCAGCAGCTACTCTTCCTGGGGTTTATTACGGATCCCCATTAGTTCCTGCCAAGGCAGCAGCTACTCTTCCTGGGGTTTATTACGGATCACCATTAGTTCCTGCCAAGGCAGCAGCAACTCTTCCTGTGGTTTATTACGGATCCCCATTAGTTCCTGCCAAGGCAGCAGCTACTCTTCCTGGGGTTTATTATGGATCCCCATTAGTTCCTGCCAAGGCAGCAGCTACTCTTCCTGGGGTTTATTACGGATCCCCATTAGTTCCTGCCAAGGCAGCAGCTACTCTTCCTGGGGTTTATTACGGATCCCCATTAGTTCCTGCCAAGGCGGCAGCTACTCTTCCTGGGGTTTATTATGGATCCCCATTAGTTCCTGCCAAGGCAGCAGCTACTCTTCCTGGGGTTTATTACGGATGCCCATTAGTTCCTGCCAAGGCAGCAGCTACTCTTCCTGGGGTTTATTATGGTACTGGAGGAAACAGGTACAAAAGTATCTATATCAACAGTAAAACGAGTCCTATATCGACATAACCTGAAAGACCGCTCAGCAAGGAAAAAGCCAATGCTCCAAAACCGCCATAAAAAAGCCAGACTACGGTTTGCAACTGCACATGGGGACAAAGATCATACTTTTTGGAGAAATGTCCTCTGGTCTGATGAAACAAAAATAGAACTGTTTGGCCATAATGACCATCGTTATGTTTAGAGGAAAAAGGGGGAGGCTTGCGAGCCGAAGACAACCATCCCAACCGTGAAGCACTGGGGTGGCAGCATCATGTTGTGGGGGTGCTTTGCTGCAGGAGGGACTGGTGCACTTCACAAAACAGATGGCATCATGACGTAGGAAAATTATGTGGATATATTGAAGCAACATCTCAAGACATCAGTCAGGAAGTTAAAGCTTGGTCTCAAATGGGTCTTCCAAATGGACAATGACCCCAAGCATACTTCCAAAGTTGTGGCAAAATGGCTTAAGGACAACAAAGTCAAGGTATTGGAGTGGCCATCACAAAGCCCTGACCTCAATCCCATAGAAAATGTGTGGACAGAACTGAAAAAGCTTGTGCGAGCAAGGAGGCCTACAAACCTGACTCAGTTACACCAGCTCTGTCAGGAGGAATGGGACAGAATTCACCCAACGTATTGTGGGAAGCTTGTGGAAGGCTACCCAAAACATTTGATCCAAATTAAACAATTTAAAGGCAATGCTACCAAATACTAATTGAGTGTATGTAAACTTCTGACCCACTGGGAATGTGATGAAAGAAATAAAAGCTGAAATAAATCCTTCTCTCTACTATTATTCTGACATTTCACATTCTTAAAATAAAGTGGTGATCCTAACTGACCTAAGACAGGGGATTTTTACTAGGATTAAATGTCAGGAATTGTGAAAAACTGAGTTTAAATGTATTTGGCTGAGGTGAATGTAAACTAACAACTTCAACTGCATAACAATCCTGCAATAACGAGGGGAAGGGGTTCTGGGTTTCTATCTCCTTTTTATCTAGTTGTAAGATCTCCGATCTGTTGTATTTGATTGTCACTCTCTCAGTATATCAGCCATGTGGATCCATTCTGCATCACCAATGCAGCCATAGGCCTACAGTATGATGACTTTACTAGCCTTATGGGCATGTGCAATGACCCCTGTCATCTTTACTAGCCTTATGGGCATGTGCAATGACCCCTGTCATCTTTACTAGCCTTATGGGCATGTGCAATGACCCCTGTCATCTTTACTAGCCTTATGGGCATGTGCAATGACCCCTGTCATCTTTACTAGCCTTATGGGCATATGCAATGACCCCTGTCATCTTTACTAGCCTTATGGGCATATGCAATGACCCCTGTCATCTTTACTAGCCTTATGGGCATGTGCAATGACCCCTGTCATCTTTACTAGCCTTATGGGCATGTGCAATGACCCCTGTCATCTTTACTAGCCTTATGGGCATATGCAATGACCCCTGTCATCTTTACTAGCCTTATGGGCATATGCAATGACCCCTGTCATCTTTACTAGCCTTATGGGCATGTGCAATGACCCCTGTCATCTTTACTAGCCTTATGGGCATATGCAATGACCCCTGTCATCTTTACTAGCCTTATGGGCATGTGCAATGACCCCTGTCATCTGAAGCAGAGAATAACTAAACTCACACACTGTTTTAAATGTTGAGCTAGCTATATGTTCTCAATGTAAAATGATACCAGTAGACAATGTACATTATACGAGGCTAACCATACAGCAGACTTTACACATAATGACATAATAAAATTGTTTAGTGCAAATCCAATCCTTGTAATTTAGGCACAGTAGCTAATAAGGAGATTACAATTACATGTAACATTTTATGATAATCATTATATTTTATTTAAATATTTTAGCAATGTTGCTTGCTAAATGATTGGAGTTGTTCCCATAGACAGACAGTACATGGTTGCTCAATGTATCACTGACCCTGGATAAGCTAGCGACTGGGCTAACATTAACTGTTTAGGTCAATAATATACTGTTTTTTAGGGAGGGTTGTTTTTTATTATTAGAATCATGAGAGAAATTGAACTAGCTAGTAGATAGCTAGTTATACCAGGTAGCTTACAAGTTTAGCTGACTTCTCATTGTGGCTAGCTACTTCTTGTCCCTCATGCTAGCCTGCACAGCTAACTATCACTCCAAAAGCATCAAGATTAAAGATATTGATATGACCAGCATTATAGGCCATTTCTTCCCTCTTCCTGCAGCTTCAGCTCATCTCGAAATAACAGAACTGCTGTGAAAACCAGTGTACTGCAGCACATTTCAATGGGTAACCCGCGTTCTAAAATGCTGTCTGTCACCAGTGTCCGTTTTGTTTACATTTTAAGGGCTTGCGATGTCATCCATTTACCTCCGTATTAAGTTTAATAATATATTGAAAAATGAGCCAAATGAAAGATGGTACATTTTCAATATTCATGTTGTTTTCCAATATTAACAAATTAATGTAATAAACATTTTTTTTTTATTGAAATACTACTCATTACAGAGCAAGCAGGTGTAATGGGAATTTTAATGTTTGTGCTTTTCTTATGAAACTAATTTCTGTGTTCTATTCATGTGCTGTTCTATAAACCAATTTCTATGTTCATGCAAGTGGCTGACTGTACAAATCACCTATCAGTAGCTGCAATTTGGCAGTACGACCAGAACCTTGTTTAGAGAACAAACGAAAGATCTCAGTTTCGAGACAAGCTGCCATGTGAGGTATTGGTCTGTCACATGTTATGAACCAGTATTGGTCTGTTACATGAATAGAACAAAACGGTAATGAATAATTAATGAATTATGCTAAATCATACAAATATAACTTGTCTGTGTACAGCCGTAGATAAGACAACTGCAGGGTCTGCCCAGGGAGAGCTCCTGATTGACATGTGTACTATGGTGCATTGAGTTGATTGGAACCTCTCCAGAACTCTGACAATAAACAATGATTCATTTAAGATTGACTTTGAGTGTGTAAGACTTTTTCCACAATACGGGGGAAGATTTATGTGACACCAATTTCTGCATTGTAACACCTATAGATGAAACATTATGGAGTCTTAAAGGAAGCCTGTAACACCTACAGATGAAACATTATGGAGTCTTAAAGGAGGCCTGTAACACCTACAGATGAAACATTATGGAGTCTTAAAGGAGGCCTCGGTCACATCCCACCTAGCCCAGAGAGGTTACAGGAGTCCTATAACACCTAGCCCAGAGAGGTTACAGGAGTCCTATAACACCTAGCCCAGAGAGGTTACAGGAGTCCTGTAACACCTAGCCCAGAGAGGTTACAGGAGTCCTGTAACACCTAGCCCTGAGAGATTACAGGAGGCCCGTAACACCTAGCCCAGAGAGGTTACAGGAGGCCTGTAACACCTAGCCCAGAGAGGTTACAGGAGGCCTGGGTACAACAGTGTCTTCAGAAAGTATTCAAGTAAGTATGTTGTATGTGTGGGGTACAGAGATGAGGTAGTCATAAATAAATCATGTTAAATACTATTACTGCACACAGAGTGATTCCAGTTATTATGTGACTTGTTCAGCACATCTTTACTCAAACATATTATAAATAAGAAAAGGGTTGAATACTTAGACTCAAGAGCTTCAAGATTTTCATTTATTTGTATTAATTTGTGAACATTTAAAAAAAAACATATTTCCACTTTGACATTATGGGGTATTGTGTGTAGACCAGTGACACAATCAATTTTAAATTCAGGCTGTAACACAATTTTTTGTTGTTGAAAAAAACAGAAGGCATTGTAAAGGCCAAAATCTCCAACTTTGATCAATTATTTCTCAATTATGCTTTTAGATACAAATGTCAAATATATGTCAACAATCCTTCCCCCAAAGGACCATTCTATGGAATACATTTTGGTGAAAATCCTCCAAATCACTGTCTTTTTTTTTGTCTGGGTTTCATATGGAATCACTCCATTGTAATGTGTGTCCTTACCCCAGAGGTGTGGGTCGTCCATGCAGGACTGGTGATTGGACAGTGTGATGAGGGGTGTGTCAGGTGGACGTTGGTCGATCAGGTCAAATAGAACATCCTGATTATGAACCGTAATACAGTTCAGATACTCTAGAGAGAGAGGAGAGAGAGAGTGTGTTAGGGGTGCCACGATTAATCTAATTCATGCTGTATAGCATGCTGTATAGCATGCTGTATAGCATGCTGTATAGCATGCTGTATAGCATGCTGTATAGCATGCTGTATAGCATGCGCATGCTGTATAGCATGCTGTATAGCATGCTGTATAGCATGCTGTATAGCATGCTGTATAGCATGCTGTATAGCATGCTGTATAGCATGCTGTATAGCATGCTGTATAGCATGCTGGCCAAACGCCAGCAGCATACCACCCTGCATACCACTTCTGGCTTGCTTCTGAAGCTAAGCAGGGTTGGTCCTGGTCAGTCCCTGGATGAGAGACCAGATGCTGCTGGAAGAGGTGTTGGAGGGCCAGTAGGAGGCACTCTAACCTCTGGTCTAAAATAAAATATCCCAATGCCCCAGGGCAGTGATTGGTGTCCTGGCTAAATTCCCAATCTGGTCCTCAAACCATCACAGTCACCTAATAATCCCCAGTTTACAATTGGCTCATTTCTCCCCTGTAACGGTTCCCCAGGTCGTTGCTGTAAATGAGAACGTGCTTTACACCTCAGTTAGATGCTGGTGAGGAGAGAAAGGGCTTTACACCTCAGTGAGGAGAACAAGGGCTTTACCAAAGACAGTACAGTATGAGGTTTAGAAACTCTGTGGCTTTCCCTCGTGAGTGCTGCTAACGAGAACGTTGATTTGGTGCCAAAGATCTTCAGTGGTATGACATTATTTCAGCTACAGGAAAACCCATGTCAACCAAGTAGTGGAGACAACACATGGACTTAATCATTTGAAGAATAAACATCCCCTACGTTACAACGATTGCATGGTAAAAAAAAAAAAAGTGCCCAAGAGCAGCTCAGCCACAACCAGCCATCTACATTAAACAGACACTGACCACCGATGTGTTTCCAAGTGTAACACACCTACCAAAAAAACATCCTGTAGACACACAGAAATCACAGAGGCTATAACCTATCACATAGTCATGGTTCCTGTTTACACAGTCAACAAAGACTGCTGCAAGAAGATGATTAAAAAGCTGGAGATACAAGATTCCAGCTCACAAATAAGTCGTCATCCCAACACTGTATAATAAAATGAAGAGAGAAGTTGAAACATGTCGCGTTGAATAGATTCCAATGTGTTGGACATAGTAGGCTACGTGATACATGTTAATAAGGCACTTTGACTTATAATTTCCATTCTAATAATGATTGAGCCTAGTTATACATAATTACACAATCATATGCTTCCTATTCAATCTGCAGCCAATGGCTACCTGAATAAATAATGATTCATTATTATTTAAGAACTCATAAATGGTTAAATAGGAAATAGGAAGTCATAATGCTGTTAGTTCATGAATGAATAACTGCTGCACTTATAGCACACCATATTTTGGTGATCATGAAAAAAAATGTAAATGTAATATGTAAGTGTAATACTGTTATCTTCCCTGTGGCTCAGTTGGTAGAGCATGGTGTCTGCAACGCCAGGGTTGTGGGTTCGATTCCCACGGGGGGCCAGGACAAAAAAATATATAATAATAATAAATGTATGCATTCACTACTGCAAGTCGCTCTGGATAAGAGTGTCTGCTAAATGACTAAAATGTAAATGTAAAATCTATTATATATAGCCTATTACAATGTTGGAAAATATTTGTTTCATTTGGTTTTGTATTCAGTTAGCACAGTAAGCATTTCACTATAAGGTCTACACTTGTTGTATTCGGCTCATGTGACAAATAAAACTTGATTTGATTTATTCATTCACATGATCTCATTGTAGAAGATGTTCTCTATCCTGACACTTGATTTCTCATTTTAGTCATTTAGCAGACGCTCTTATCCAGAGCGACTTACAGTAGTGAATGCATACATTTCATACATTTTTTTCTCCGTACTGGTCCCCCGTGGGAATCGAACCCACAACCCTGGCGTTGCAAACACCATGCTCTACCAACTGAGCCACACGGGACCATTTTACCAAGTTTAACCCAAGTCTTTTGAAAATCGCAATTCATAATTGCAATATCTAGCCCCCCCAAAAAACGATATTTTGTCCAAATCGTGCAGCCCGAGTGTGTGTGGTTACTCACTGGTCCAGAAGTAGCTGTATGAGCCCACCACGCCCATGACCAGGGTGCTGGTCACCTTCCAGGCCAACTGCGGGCACTGTGGGAACGGCCATTTCACCTCCAGGGGCATCGCTGCTCACCGACCGTACACACATCCACCTGGAGCACAGTATGAGAAACATACCATCTTATAACTAGCAGACAGTATAGATGAGCTACTCTCATTACTGCAGAATGGAAGCTAAATAGCTAGCGGAATCTTTAGCAGTATTGAATAGAATAAAAGTATTGCATGCTATAGATCATACATCATTGGCATAGACTCATGGATTGTGATTGTTTGGTTTGTCAACAGAACACAGCTTTCCACATGTTGTCTCTGCTAGCTTCCCGTCCAAGTAAAAAGGTGGAAGCTTTAAAAAAACAAACACTCAAAAGCAGTTTAATACACGGATCTTGTTTCATATGACGGTTTTATACTAAGTCTGCACTGTTTTTCTAAGCGTAGTAATGACTTGTGATCAAAGTTAAGTCCCATCCTCACCTTATGCTTTCAGTTGATCACTAGCAAGTTCGAAGAACCCGGAAAAAGGCCCCGTTCTGCTATGGATTGTGGGAGCTGTAGTTCATTACGTCTAACGAATTTAAGCGACATTTCTGAATCGATGTAAACAAATGGTTGTTGTGTGTGTGTTTCTTTCCATCTACTCATTGATGCTTTGAAACGACGTCTGTTCCTTCATTTCCCCTCATTCCATCTCCACCACTGATATATAATCAAAGACAGGATGAAGATAGTCCGAAACTGCTTTTCCAATAGAAATCCCCGACACGCTTGTAGGCGATGTAATGGCGCCTAACTGCGCATGTCGCAAATCAGAGGCACTGCTTTGATATAAAGTTGTTTTTGACGAAAATGATAACGTGTCAGTTTGTCACTTTCATAAGGTTGGAGGAATAACATGTTAAACTACTTAATACATCTAGGTTGTGCCTTTAGATTTTCAGAAAATGAACAACTAATTAAGATTGTTTCAGTAATCTCATTGACTTCTGTAACCCGGCCTGGTCTGTTCGGCATTTTGCGCCAGTGATCCCCGGAAGCGCCTCAGGGTTTAGAAACTATGCGTTATCATTATCAAGATCAGTGTCTCGTCAACAACACTGGAAAAAGTACTTCCAGGTCACGGAATTTCGGAAACGTTTCAAATAAAAGTCCCCCGCGTAATAGTAGAAACGTGTCAATAACCTGTATTTATTCATGATATATGACAAAATAATTGTCTACAAATTAACAATGATTCATAGTTGTTCATAATTAAGTTACATTTGCATTAAATGTGGGTTTTAAAACATTTTTCAAGGTCAAATAAATGATCCATTGCGAATCACTGTATATGGAAAACATATTGGCTTGTAGAGGAAAAACCATTGTGGCTGCCGCAGTAAAAATAGGGTCTGTAGAATCTATATGTGGTGTCATTTCACAGGGCTCTGAATAATACGCAGTGTTGCAGGCCATTTACTCATCCCATTTAGTTGTATATTTTGTTGCCTTTATTTAACTAGGCAAGTCAGTTAAGAACAAATTCTTATTTTCAATGACGGTCTGCGTTGTTCAGAGGCAGAACGACAGATTTTTACCTTGTCAGCTCGGGGGATTCAATCTTGCAACCTCTCGGTTACTAGTCCAACGCTCTAACCACTAGGCTACCTGCCTCTAACCACTAGGCTACCTGCCTCTAACCACTAGGCTACCTGCCTCTAACCACTAGGCTACCTGCCTCTCTAACCACTAGGCTACCTGCCTCCTCTAACCACTAGGCTACCTGCCTCCTCTAACCACTAGGCTACCTACCGCCTCTACGCTCTAACCACTAGGCTACCTGCTCTAACCACTAGGCTACCTGCCTCTAACCACTAGGCTACCTGCCTCTAACCACTAGGCTACCTGCCTCCTCTAACCACTAGGCTACCTGCCTCCTCTAACCACTAGGCTACCTGCCTCCTCTAACCACTAGGCTACCTGCCTCCTCTAACCACTAGGCTACCTGCCTCTAACCACTAGGCTACCTGCCTCTCTAACCACTAGGCTACCTGCCTCCTCTAACCACTAGGCTACCTGCCTCCTCTAACCACTAGGCTACCTACCGCCTCTACGCTCTAACCACTAGGCTACCTGCTCTAACCACTAGGCTACCTGCCTCTAACCACTAGGCTACCTGCCTCTAACCACTAGGCTACCTGCCTCCTCTAACCACTAGGCTACCTGCCTCCTCTAACCACTAGGCTACCTGCCTCCTCTAACCACTAGGCTACCTGCCTCCTCTAACCACTAGGCTACCTGCCTCTAACCACTAGGCTACCTACCGCCTCGCCACTCTAACCACTAGGCTACCTGCCTCTAACCACTAGGCTACCTGCCGTCCCTCCACTCTAACCACTAGGCTACCTGCCGTCCCTTCACTCTAACCACTAGGCTACCTACCGCCTCTCCACTCTAACCACTAGGCTACCTGTCTCTAACCACTAGGCTACCTGCCTCTAACCACTAGGCTACCTGCCTCTAACCACTAGGCTACCTACCGCCTCGCCACTCTAACCACTAGGCTACCTGCCTCTAACCACTAGGCTACCTGCCGCCCCTCCACTCTAACCACTAGGCTACCTGCCGTCCCTTCACTCTAACCACTAGGCTACCTACCGCCCCTACACTCTAACCACTAGGCTACCTGCCGCCCCTCCACTCTAACCACTAGGCTACCTGCCGCCCCTCCACTCTAACCACTAGGCTACCTACCTCCTCTCCACTCTAACCACTAGGCTACCTGCCGTCCCTTCACTCTAACCACTAGGCTACCTACCGCCTCTCCACTCTAACCACTAGGCTACCTGCCTCTAACCACTAGGCTACCTGCCTCTAACCACTAGGCTACCTACCGCCTCGCCACTCTAACCACTAGGCTACCTGCCTCTAACCACTAGGCTACCTGCCGTCCCTCCACTCTAACCACTAGGCTACCTGCCGTCCCTTCACTCTAACCACTAGGCTACCTGCCGTCCCTCCACTCTAACCACTAGGCTACCTGCCGTCCCTCCACTCTAACCACTAGGCTACCTGCCGCCTCTCCACTCTAACCACTAGGCTACCTGCCGTCCCTCCACTCTAACCACTAGGCTACCTGCCTCTAACCACTAGGCTACCTACCGCCTCTCCACTCTAACCACTAGGCTACCTTCCTCTAACCACTAGGCTACCTGCCGTCCCTCCACTCTAACCATTAGGCTACCTGCCGTCCCTCCATTCTAACCACTAGGCTACCTACCTCCTCTCCACTCTAACCACTAGGCTACCTGCCGTCCCTCCACTCTAACCACTAGGCTACCTACCGCCTCTCTACTCTAACCACTAGGCTACCTGCCGCCTGAATAATATAGAGAGTTACAGGCCTTTTACTCCTCCCATTCCATTGGCCACAATGCGAATCACACCATACAGTATACATTCTACATGTAACAGTGTAGGTTCCGTCCCTCTCTTCGCCCCAACCCGGGCTCGAACCAGGGACCCTTGCACACATCAACAACTGACACCCCACGAAGCATCGTTACCCATCGCGCCACAAAAGCTGCGGCCCTTGCAACGCAAGGGGAAACCCTACTTCAAGTCTCAGAGCGAGTGACGTCACCGATTGAAACGCTATTAGCGCGCACCCGCTAACTAACTAGCCATTTCACATCGGTTACACTACTATTACACACCCTACTGAGTATTTCCTACAATTCATTTATATCGTCAAAAATAATAGTTTTTCCTGTACAGTGCTATATTTGTACAGTATATTGTCCAAGCACCCTATTTTAATGAAGCTGTTTGACCCCAGTAAAAGGTCAGAGCACTATGAGATGACACCATATATATATTCTACACACCCTACTGAGAATTCTCAATACTTTCACATCACCACATAGAGCAGTTTTTTTCTCTCTATTCACGAAATGCTGTATTTTTTGGGTGGGGGGTTATTTAATTTCTTTTCCTTGATGTAGTTTTAATTTTGTAATGTTATTTTAACATGCACTATGCAAAGCTGCAAATATGATTTTGTATCATACAAATACAAGCATTTCGCTACACTTGCATTAACACCTGCTAACCATGTGTATGTGACAAATAAATTTGATTTGAATAGCGTTTTACCGCAGACTTTTATTTTGTAGGCAAAATCAGGAAACCGGAAGTCTTAATGCTGCTGCCATAACGCTCATGGTATAAATACCGAGCTCCACCTCTAGACTTCTGGTATGGGTGAAATGCATGATGGGTGGAAGAGAGTTTCACTCTGGTTAATGACATAAGTATGCTAAAGGTGAGAGCAGTCAGTGTCCTTTGAAAGCTCCTCCAGCCATAGACTCAGGAAATAGGGGACGGTGGACCAAAACTGCCGTAGTTAGAATTAAATGAATAAATAAATGCACAGATAAATAGAAAAATACTTTAAGAAATAAATATATACACACATAAATAGGAAGATAAATGCACATATAAATAAATACATGGATGAATGATTGCACACATAAATATATAAATAATAATTTATCCCTTTCTTTTTATTCATTTATATAATTTCTTTATTTATTTCTGTATTTCTTCCTCAAACAGGATAATGAGGGGGTGTCAATCAAACTTATGTGGGTGGTATCTAACACACCATTGGTTGATCAATGCCAGTATGTGTTCAGTATGACAGAACATGTTTAAAGGCCATGTTTTATATTAGCACCACCCAAAAAGAGCAGATTGCGTAGAGAGTATTGGATATTCAGGAAATGGAATGTGTGGGAATAGATATATGTAGAAATAGGGATAACATTGTAATAGTTTATTTATATAACCCCTGCTAACCCCTCATCTTATCAGTTAGAAGGGATTGGCCAGAAGAATGATTAACACAGAGAGAGGAGGGAGATATGGCCAGAAGAATGATTAACACAGAGAGAGGAGGGAGACATGGCCAGAAGAATGATTAACACAGAGAGAGAGAAGGGAGACATGGCCAGAAGAATGATTAACACAGAGAGAAAAGGGAGACATGGCCAGAAGAATGATTAACACAGAGAGAGAGAAGGGAGACATGGCCAGAAGAATGATTAACACAGAGAGGAGGGAGACATGGCCAGAAGAATGATTAACACAGAGAGAGGAGGGAGACATGGCCAGAAGAATGATTAACACAGAGAGGAGGGAGACATGGCCAGAAGAATGATTAACACAGAGAGAGGAGGGAGACATGGACAGAAGAATGATTAACACAGAGAGAGAGAAGGGAGACCTGGCCAGAAGAATGATTAACACAGAGAGAGAAGGGAGACATGGCCAGAAGAATGATTAACACAGAGAGAGAGAAGGGAGACATGGCCAGAAGAATGATTAACACAGAGAGAGAGAAGGGAGACATGGCCAGAAGAATGATTAACACAGAGAGAAAAGGGAGACATGGCCAGAAGAATGATTAACACAGAGAGAGAAGGGAGACATGGCCAGAAGAATGATTAACACAGAGAGAGAAGGGAGACATGGCCAGAAGAATGATTAACACAGAGAGGAGGGAGACATGGCCAGAAGAATGATTAACACAGAGAGAGAAGGGAGACATGGCCAGAAGAATGATTAACACAGAGAGAAGGGAGACATGGCCAGAAGAATGATTAACACAGAGAGAGAAGGGAGACATGGCCAGAAGAATGATTAACACAGAGAGAGAGAAGGGAGACATGGCCAGAAGAATGATTAACACAGAGAGAGAGAAGGGAGACATGGCCAGAAGAATGATTAACACAGAGAGAGAGAAGGGAGACATGGCCAGAAGAATGATTAACACAGAGAGAGAGAAGGGAGACATGGCCAGAAGAATGATTAACACAGAGAGAGAGAAGGGAGACATGGCCAGAAGAATGATTAACACAGAAAGAAGGGAGGCATGGCCAGAAGAATGATTAACACAGAGAGAAGGGAGACATGGCCAGAAGAATGATTAACACAGAGAGAGAGAGGAGGGAGACATGGCCAGAAGAATGATTAACACAGAGAGAGAAGGGAGACATGGCCAGAAGAATGATTAACACAGAGAGGAGGGAGACATGGCCAGAAGAATGATTAACACAGAGAGGAGGGAGACATGGCCAGAAGAATGATTAACACAGAGAGAGAAGAGAGACATGGCCAGAAGAATGATTAACACAGAGAGAGGAGGGAGACATGGCCAGAAGAATGATTAACACAGAGGGAGAAGAGAGACATGGCCAGAAGAATGATTAACACAGAGAGAGGAGGGAGACATGGCCAGAAGAATGATTAACACAGAGGGAGAAGAGAGACATTGCCGGCAGGAATTTTGCTCCACTATTGGTACAGGGACTGAAATTGGTGCGGTTTGGAAAATGTTTTAAAAAATGAAAGGTCACAGCTGTGTCAAGTAAAGAAAAGGCAGATGTTCTAGGTGGTGCGTTTGCAGCGGTTCATAGATGTGAGTTCCTGTGTGATGAGAGTAAGAGGAGACAGGGAAAAGTTAAAGAAAAAAAGCGGAGTCAGGAGAAGCTATGGATGCAGAGTTCTCTATTTTTAAGATGATGATGTTGAAGGGCTGCAGGCGGACTGCTCCTAGAGAAGATAGGCTGTGTTATGTGGTGTTTAATGCATTGGGCAGTGTGTTGGAAGGAGTGTTAGGGTTGTATAGTAAGTAGTGGAGGCCTGGGGTAATACCTGCTGGGTTATGTGGTGTTTCAGCATGCATTGGGCCTGGGGTAATACCTGCTGGGTTATGTGGTGTTTCATGCGTTGGGCCTGGGGTAATACCTGCTGGGTTATGTGGTGTTTCAGCATGCATTGGGCCTGGGGTAATACCTGCTGGGTTATGTGGTGTTTAATGCATTGGGCCTGGGGTAATACCTGCTGGGTTATGTGGTGTTTAATGCATTGGGCCTGGGGTAATACCTGCTGGGTTATGTGGTGTTTCAGCATGCATTGGGCCTGGGGTAATACCTGCTGGGTTATGTGGTGTTTAATGCGTTGGACAGTGTGTTGGAAGGAGTGTTGGGGTTGTATAGTAAGTATTGGAGGCCTGGGGTAATACCTGCTGGGTTATGTGGTGTTTCAGCATGCATTGGGCCTGGGGTAATACCTGCTGGGTTATGTGGTGTTTAATGCGTTGGACAGTGTGTTGGAAGGAGTGTTGGGGTTGTATAGTAAGTATTGGAGGCCTGGGGTAATACCTGCTGGGTTATGTGGTGTTTAATGCGTTGGACAGTGTGTTGGAAGGAGTGTTGGGGTTGTATAGTAAGTATTGGAGGCCTGGGGTAATACCTGCTGGGTTATGTGGTGTTTAATGCGTTGGACAGTGTGTTGGAAGGAGTGTTGGGGTTGTATAGTAAGTATTGGAGGCCTGGGGTAATACCTGCTGGGTTATGTGGTGTTTAATGCGTTGGACAGTGTGTTGGAAGGAGTGTTGGGGTTGTATAGTAAGTATTGGAGGCCTGGGGTAATACCTGCTGGGTTGAAAGGTGCGGTGGTGAAAGATTCCTCTGGGGCAGGTAGTTCCAGGCCTATCGCGCTGACATCCAACATGTGTGATTATGATTATTTAGTTTTTAATTTTAGGGGTGGATCAGCTTAATATTACAGATAGATTGTTGCTTCCATCAATGTAATTGTCTGCATCATTTCCAATGCCCAATATGTTTTTTTGGTAAAGATATATATCCATATACATACACATATGCATACATACACATATATACATGCACATACCTATATAGACATACATATACACATATATACATACACATACCTATATAGACATACATATACACATATATACATACACATACCTATATAGACATACATATACACATATATACATACACATACCTATATAGACATACATATACACATATATACATACACATACCTATATAGACATACATATACACATATATACATACACATACCTATATAGACATGCATATACACATATATACATACACATACCTATATAGACATACATATACACATATATACATACACACACCTATATAGACATACATATACACATATATACACACATACTTATATAGACATACATACTTTTTTTAGAATATACCTTTATTATTCCCCAAACCCTACCACCCTTCCCCCAACTGGAGTAAACTAATAAACAATAGCACTTAGGCTTCTATCTTCAGTTTATACATCTTATACACATTTTACAGACACAATCTATTTTACAATAGTTATATTTTGTTTGGTTTTAGTCTTTTCTCTATTTCTGATGTGTATCCAGTTTGATTTATATTTGTAACTATGTTATTTCACAACATTTCTGAACCTATATACATTTTACAGACCACCGTATGTTTTACATTGGTTATCTTGTTATTAGTCCCACCCTTCAGCTCCATTCAACCCCTCCCATCTATCCATCAACACCATCCATATTGGATTTCTATTTGCCATATATTTTTCAACTGTGCTGTGATGCTTCACAAAAGTACTGAACCTTTCTATTCTCATAGCTTCTACAGATTGTAAATTAAAAATATATTTTTTTGCAAAAATAATTATCATATTATTGATTGACTATGGCTTTTCAAATCACCCAGTATTGCTATCTGCAGTGTTAGTTCTAGGTAAATGTTGCAATTCTTCAGCCATTCCTGGACCTGTGACCAAAAACGAGCTCCATATGGACAGTACCAGAACAAATGATCTAATGACTCTGCTTCCTCACAGCAAAATCTGTAGAGCTGGGAAGATTGTATCCAAAATATATATAACATTCTATTAGTTGCTAGAATTTTGTATAGTAATTTAAATTGAAAAATTAGAAATGTTGAATCCGGCGTTGTTTTGCGTATCAATTCATAAACCATGTGCCGTGGAATGGGTACATCGAAAATCTCTTCCCAACTATTTTGCAATTTATATGGCACAGCTGTCAGTTTTTTGGTCCTTAATTGAAATTGGTATATGTTTTTATATTTCACACTTTTCTTTAACCAATTATGGTCTTTAATGTAGACATAGAAGTTCCTTACTTTTCCCCCCTTCCACATGCCTCTTCCATTTTTGTGGTAATGCTGCAATTAGTTGGTTGTAATTTTGGGTAGAGCAGACATTTCCATATGTCTGTGTTAGCTGCA
Source organism: Salmo trutta (assembly GCF_901001165.1). Classification (NCBI taxonomy): domain Eukaryota; kingdom Metazoa; phylum Chordata; class Actinopteri; order Salmoniformes; family Salmonidae; genus Salmo; species Salmo trutta. The sequence goes on along the minus strand of NC_042984.1, from coordinate 563,723 downwards.
TGTGTGACATAACTCCACCAGTCCTATTTATGATATCATTCACTAAAATTATACCTTTTTTTTAATCAATTAGTATATTTGAGTTTAACCACAATATTTGTTGTATTATTTGTTCTGTCTTTTCAGGTGGATTAAACTGAAATTCCAACCAACTTTCTAAGGCTTGTTTTAAAAAAATAACGATATTTTGGAAATTATTTCCTTTTCAAACAACCGAAAGTGAGCAGTTGTAATCTGAATAAAGGGAAAAAGGCCATTCTTGAACATGGGATGAGACATTCCTACCAATTTACTAGAGAACCAGTTTGGATTTAAGTCTAACTTTTGTATGACTGATGCCTTTAGTGAGAGGTCTAATGCTTTAATATTTAATCATTTCTGCGCTCCGAATTCATATTCGTTATATAAATAGGCCCTTTAAATTTTGTCTGGCTTGTCATTTCAAATAAAATTGAATATTTTTTGTTCATAAAGTTTAAAAAGCAGGTCACTAGGTGTAGGCAAAACCATAAGCAAAAGGTAAACTGTGATATGTCTAAAGAGTTAATCAGGGTGATTTTTCCACAAGTAGAAAGGTATTTTCCTTTCCATGGTAGCAAGATTTTATCTATTTTTGCTAACTTTCTGTAAAAATATATTGTAGTGAGATCATTTCTTTCTTTTGGGATTTGTATACCGAGTATGTCCACATCTCCGTCAGGCCATTTTATTGGTGAACATCACGGTAATGTAAAAGTTGTATTTTTTAGTGATCCAATATGTAATATTGTAATATAATCCACTGATCATAATTTGGTTTTAATCCAGAGAGGTCAGCAAAAGTATCTAGATCCTCTATGAGGCCGTGGAGGGATTCTAATTGTGGTTTTAAAAGAAAACATGAATCATCAGCGTACAATGACACCTTTGTTTTTAAGCCACGGATTTCTAATCCCTTAATATTATTGGATCTAATTTTAACAGCTTACATTTTGATGGCAATAATAAATAGATATGCCGATAGTGGACAACCTTGTTTTACTCCTCTAGATAGTTTAAAACTTTCTGAGATGTAGCCATTATTTACTATTTTACACCTAGGGTTACTATACATACATTTAACCCATTTTATAAGAGATTCCCCAAAATTGAAATATTCTAGGTATTTATATATAAACTTCAGCCGTACTTTATCAAAAGCCTTTTCAAAATCAGCAATAAAAACCAGGCCTGGTGTCCCCGATATTTCATAGTATTCTATTGTTTCCAGTACTTGTCTTATATTATCTCCAATGTATCGTCCATGTAAAAAACCTGTCTGATTAGGATGAATAATATCTGACAATACTTTTTTAATTCTATGCGCCAAGCATTTAGCTAGGATTTTTGCATCACAACACTGAAGTGTAAGAGGCCTCCAATTTTTTAAATGGACTGGATCTTTATATATACCACTTGAGTCCTGTTTCAGTAATAATGATATCAGACCTTCTTGTTGCGTGTCCAATAATCTACTGTTTATATAGGAGTGGTTATAACATGCTAATAATGGTCATCCGAGTATATCAAAAAAAGTTGTGTATACTTCCACTGGTATACCATCCAGCCCTGGAGTTTGGTATACTTCCACTGGTATGCCATCCATCCCTGGAGTTTGGTATACCTCCACTGGAATGCCCTCCAGCCCTGGAGTTTAGTATACCTCCACTGGTATGCCATCCAGCCCTGGAGTTTGGTATACCTCCACTGGAATGCCCTCCAGCCCTGGAGTTTGGTGTACCTCCACTGGTATGCCATCCAGCCCTGGAGTTTGGTATACCTCCACTGGAATGCCCTCCAGCCCTGGAGTTTGGTGTACCTCCACTGGTATACCATCCAGCCCAGGGTCCTTAGCTTAGTGATGAGCTTTGAGGGCACTATGGTGTTGAACGCTGAGCTGTAGTCATTCTCACATAGGTGTTCCTTTTGTCCAGTTGGGAAAGGGCAGTGTGGAGTGCAATAGAGATTGCATCATCTGTGGATCTGTTGGGGCGGTATGCAATTTGTAGTGGGTCTAGGGTTTCTGGGATAATGGTGTTGATGTGAGCCATGACCAGCCTTTCAAAGCACTTCATGGCTACAGATGTGAGTGATACGGTCGGTAGTCATTTAGGCAGGTTGCCTTAGTGTTCTTGGGCACAGGGACTATGGTGGTCTGCTGGAAACATGTTGGTATTACAAACTCAGACAGGGAGAGATTGAAAATGTCAGTGAAGACACTTGCCAGTTGGTCAGCGCATGCTTGGCGTACAAGTCCTGGTGATCCGTCTGGTCCTGCGGCCTTGTGAATGTTGACCTGTTTAAAGGTCTTACTCACATCGGCTACTGAGAGTGTGATCACACAGTCGTCTGGAACAGCTGATGCTCTCATGCATGCTTCAGAGTTGCTTGCCTCGAAGCGAGCATAGAAGTAATTTAGCTCATCTGGTTGTCTCATGTCACTGGGCAACTCGTGGCTTTGCTTCCCTTTGTAGTCTGTAAAAGTTTGCAAGCCCTGCAACATCCGACGAGCGTCAGAGCCGGTGTAGTATGATTCAATCTTAGTCCTGTATTGATGCTATGCCTGTTTTATGGTTAGTCAGAGGGCATAGCGGGATTTCTTATAAGCTTTCGGGTTAGAGTCCCGCTCCTTGAAAGCGGCAGCTCTACCCTTTAGCTCAGTGCAGATGTTGCCTGTAATCCATTGCTTCTGGTTGCGGTATGTACGTACAGTCACTGTGGGGACGACGTCATCGATGCTGACACTAAGACTAAGACCACACTCAATGAGCTGTATATGGTGGGATATCCCAGAAGGTCTACCCCGGGGGGTGGTAATAGAGGGGAGGTAAGTGATGCAACGTTGGCTCCCTCTGCTATGAGTACACGAGCTGGGCACCCCGACACGGACAGCTCCAAGTGGAGGTAATTAGGGGAAATTGCCAACCAGCCATGGAGGCCACATAAAAGGAGCACTGTGCCACATCGCGAGAGAGAACCAGGAGAGACAGACACCAAGCGAAAGGAGAGAAGAAGGACGGAGTCAAACCTACGTGATTGTCTTTGTTGTGTTTATTTTATGTCCTAGTAAAGTTGTGTTTGCGGACTTAAACCGCCCTGTCACTGTGTTAATCTCTGCACTCTCAATCCAACACCCCACCGTTTACCACAAAGGCCATAAGCCGCACAAACCGCACAGCAGCACGTAAACAAGTCTACTTACTGAGGAAGCCAGTGACTGAGGTGATGTAATCCTCAATGCCATCGGAAGAATCCCAGAACAAATTTCAGTCTGTGCTGAAAATTAGTCCTGTAGCTTGGCATCTGCGTCATCTGACCACTTCTTTATTGACCGAGTCACCGGTGCTACCTGCTTTAGTTTTTGCTTGAAAGCAGGAATCAGGAGGATAGAATTATGGTCAGAATTGCCAAATGGAGGGCAGGGGAGAGCTTTGTAGGCGCTCCTAGTGGCAGGGAACTTTAATGCAGTGAAACTTAAATCTGTTTTACCTAATTTATACCAGCATGTTAAATGTGGAACCAGAGGGAAAACAACTCTATTTAAAGTGTAGGAAAGGATGAAACAGCATCTGTGCCACCAATAAGAATAGATAGTAGTATAAATCCCCTCGCACATTCCCCGCAGCCGGACAATTTTCTCATGGCTTCTGGAAGGAAACACTGTAGGAATGCTCGACCGGTATCGCTCATTCAGCTGACAGAAACTCTCAACCGGTTCTCCCCATTAAGCAACGGGTCGGAGTCAGAAGCCGAGCCTTCTCTAATCTCTCCTCCTCCCGTTACGGGGTCTGAGACGCCGAAGCCTCCCACCATTAGGTCTGACAAATTGAAAACCCTAGTCATTGGCGACTTCCTTACCCATAGTATTAGACTTAAAACGAATCATTCAACGATCATACACTGTTTACCAGGGGGCAGGGCTACCAACGTTAAGGCTAATCTGAAGACGGTGCTGGCTAAAGCTAAAACTGGCGAGTGTAGAGAGTATAGAGATATTGTTATCCACGTTGGCACCTACGATGTTACGATGACACAGTCAGAGGTCACCAAGTGCAACTAGCTGTAAATCAGCTAGAAAGATGTGTCGGCATCGAGTAATTGTCTCTGGCCCCCTCCCAGTTAGGGGGAGTAATGAGCTCTACAGCGGACTCTCACAACTCAATCACTGGTTGAAAACTGTTTTCTGCCCCTCCCAAAAGATAGAATTTGTAGAATTTTGGCCCTTTCTGGGACTCAGCCGCAAACAGGACCAAGCCTGGCCTGCTGAGGAGTGACGGACTCCATCCTAGCTGGAGGGGTGCTCTCATCTTATCTACGAACATAGACAGGGCTCTAGCTCCACAATGAGATAGGTTGCAGGCCAGGCAGCAGGCTGTTAGCCAGCCTGCCAGTTTAGTGGAGTCTGCCACTAGCACAGTCAGGGTAGCCAGCTCAGCTATCCCCATTGAGACCATGTCTGTGCCTTGATCTAGGTTGGGCAAAACTAAACATGGCGGTGTTCACCTTAGCAATCTCACTGGAATAAAGACCTCCTCCATTCCTGTCATTATTGAAAGAGATTGTGATATCTCACATCTCAAAATAAGTCTACTTAATGTTAGATCCCTCACTTCCAAGGCAGTTATAGTCAATTAACTAATCACTGATCATAATCTTGGTGTAATTGGCCTGACTGAAACATGGCTTAAGCCTGATGAATTTACTGTGTTAAATGAGGCCTCACCTCCTGGTTACACTAGTGACCATATCCCCGCGCATCCTTCAAAGGTGAAGGTGTTGCTAACATTTATGATAGCAAATTTCAATTTACAAAAAAAACTACTGCGTTTTCGTCTTTTGTGCTTCTAGTCATGAAATCTAAGCAGCCTGCTCAATCACTTTTTATAGCTACTGTTTACAGGCCTCCTGGGCCATATGCAGCGTTCCTCACTGAGTTCCCTGAATTCCAATCGGATCTTGTAGTCATGGCAGATAATATTCACATTTTTGGTGACTTTAATATTCACATGGAAAAGTCCACAGACCCACTCCAAAAGGCTTTTGGAGCCATCACTGATGTTCTGGTGTTCTTCCATGCCGTCCATGGGGGGGGGTGTGTCACTTGAGTGGGTTGAGTCACTGACGTGGTCTTCCTGTCTGGGTTGGCGCCCCCCCCTTGGGTTGTGCCGTGGCGGAGATCTTTGTGGGCTATACTCGGCCTTGTCTTAGGACGGTAAGTTGGTGGTTGGAGACATCCCTCTAGTGGTGTGGGGGCTGTGCTTTGGCAAAGTGGGTGGGGTTATATCCTGCCTGTTTGGCCCTGTCCGGGGGTATCATCGGATGGGGCCACAGTGTCTTCTGATCCCTCCTGTCTCAGCCTCCAGTATTTATGCTGCAGTAGTTTATGTGTCGGGGGGCTAGGGTCAGTCTGTTACATCTGGAGTATTTCTCTTGTCTTATCCGGTGTCTTGTGTGAATTTAAATATGCTCTCTCTAATTCTCTCTTTCTCTCTTTCTTTCTTTCTCTCGGAGGACCTGAGCCCTAGGACCATGCCTCAGGACTACCTGGCATGATGACTCCTTGCTGTCCCCAGTCCACCTGGCCATGCTGCTGCTCCAGTTTCAACTGATCTGCCTGCGGCTATGGAACCCTGACCTGTTCACCGGACGTGCTTGTTGCACCCTCGACAACTACTATGATTATTATTATTTGACCATGCTGGTCATTTATGAACATTTTAACATCTTGACCATGTTCTGTTATAATATCCACCCGGCACAGCCAGAAGAGGACTGGCCACCCCTCATAGCCTGGTGCCTCTCTAGGTTTCTTCCTAGGTTTTTGGCCTTTCTAGGGAGTTTTTCCTAGGGAGTTTTTCCTAGCCACCGTGCTTCTTTCACATGCAGTGCTTGCTGTTTGGGGTTTTAGGCTGGGTTTCTGTACAGCACTTTGAGATATCAGCTGATGTACGAAGGACTATATAAATAAATTTGATTTGATTTGATTTGATTTGCTCATCGACTCAATGGGTTTTGTCCAACATGTCTCCGGACCTACTCACCTAGTTTTGTCCTGTGGATTAAATGTTGTGGATTTTAATGTTTTTACTCATAATCCTGGAATATCGGACCACCATTTTATTACGTTTGCAATCGCAACAAATACTCTGCTCAGATCCCAACCAAGGATCCAAAAGCCGTGCTATAAATTCTCGGACAACCCAAAGATTCCTAGCTGCCCTTCCAGACTCCCTCCACCTACCCAAGGATGTCAGAGTACAAAAATCAGTTAACCTGTAATGGCTGTTGAATGGAGTAGACCAAGGCGCAGTGTGGTTAGTGCTCATCTTTGTGATTTAATGGAAAAAGAGAACACTTTACAAATAAACAAAAGACAACAGCCAAACAGTTCTGTCAAGTAACAAATAACTAAACAGAAAATAACCACCCACAAACCCCAAAGGAAAACAGGCTGCCTAAGTATGACTCCCAATCAGCGACAACGATGTACAGCTGTCCCTGATTGAGAGCCATACCAGGCCAAAAACAAAGAAATACAAAGCATAGAAAAAAGGACATAGAATGTCCACCCAAATCACACCCTGACCAAACCTAAATAGAGACATAAAAAAGGCTCTCTCAGGTCAGGGCATGACATAACCACCTAACTGAGGAACTCAATTTAACCTTGCGCAATACCCTAGATGCAGTTGCACCACTAAAAACAAAAAACATTTGTCATAAGAAACTATCTCCCTGCTATACAGAAAATACCTGAGCCCTGAAGCAAGCTTCCAGAGAATTGGAACGGAAATGGCGCTATACCAAACTGGAAGTTTTCCGACTTCCTTGGAAAGACAGTACCGTGCAGTATTGAAGAGCCCTCACTGCTGTTCGATTATCCTATTTTCCAACTTAATTTAGGAAAATAAGAACAATCCAAAATGTATTATTGATACTGTCGCAAAGCTACGTAACTAAAAAGCAGCATTTCCCAAGAAAGGATGGCTTTCACTTCAGCAGTGATAAATTAATGAACTTCTTTGGCGAAAAGATCATGATCATTAGAAAGCAAATTACGGACTCCTCTTTAAATCTGCGTATTTCTCCAAAGCTCAGTTGTCCTGAGTCTGCACAACTCTGCCAGGACCTAGGATCAAGGGAGACACTAAAGTATTTTAATACTATATCTCTTGACACGTTGATAAAAATAGTCATGGCCTCTAAACCTTCAAGCTACATACTGGACCCTATTCCAACTAAACTACTGAAAGAGCTGCTTCCTGTGCTTGGCCCTCCTATGTTGAACATAATAAATGGCTCCCTATGCACCGGATGTGTACCAACTCACTAAAAGTGGAAGTAATAAAGCCTCTCTTGAAAAAGCCAAACCTTGACCCAGAAAATATAAAGAAATATCGGCCTATATCGAATCTGCCATTCCTCTGAAATGTTTTTGAAAAAGCTGTTGCGCAGCAACTCACTGCCTTCCTGAAGACAAACAATGTATATGAAACGCTTCAGTCTGGTTTTAGACCCCATCTGAGACTGCACTTGTGAAGGTGGTAAATGACCTTTTAATGGCGTCAGACTGAGGCTCTGCATCTGTTCTCGTGCTCCTAGTCCTTAGTGCTGCTTTTGATACCATCGATCACCACATTCTTTTGGAGAGACCCAAATTGGTCTACACGGACAAGTTCTGGCCTGGTTTAGATCTTATCTGTTGGAAAGATATCAGTTTGTCTCTGTAGATGGTTTGTCCTCTGACAAATCAACTATAAATGTTGGTGTTCCTCAAGGCTCCGTTTTAGGACCACTATTGTTTTCACTATATATTTTACCTCTTGGTAATGTCATTCGGAAACATAATGTTAACTTTCACTGCTATGCGGACGACACACAGCTGTACATTTCAATGAAACATGGTGAAGCCCCAAAATTGCCCTCCCTGGAAGCTTGTGTTTCAGACATAAGGAAGTTTAAATGTTCTACTTTTAAACTCAGACAAAACAGAAATGCTTGTTCTAGGTCCCAAGAAACAAAGAGATCTTCTGTTGAATCTGACAATTAATCTGGATGGTTGTACAGTCGTCTCAAATAAAACTGTGAAGGACCTTCGCGTTACTCTGGACCCTGATCTCTCTTTTGACGAACATATCAAGACTGTTTCAAGGACAGCTTTTTTCCATCTACGTAACATTGCAAAAATCTGAAACTTTCTGTCCAAAAATGTTGCAGAAAAGTAAGCATTTCACGGTAAGGTCTACTACATCTTTTGTATTCGGCATGTGACAAATAACATTTGATTTGAAAATTTGATTTGATACTTGTCAGGAGGCCCCGGGCTAGTGGGAAGTCAGGGGTGATTGGCAGGAGGCCCCGGGCCAGTGGGAGGTCAGGGGTGAGGGCTCTCTCTCCAGAGCCTTCTGACCAACTACCTGTGATCTCTCCAGAGCCTTCTGACCAACTACCTGTGATCTCTCCAGAGCCTTCTGACCAGCTACCTGGGATCTCTCCAGAGCCTTCTGACCAACTACCTGTGATCTCTCCAGTGCCTTCTGACCAGCTACCTGGGATCTCTCCAGAGCCTTCAGACCAACTACCTGTGATCTCTCCAGAGCCTTCTGACCAACTACCTGTGATCTCCCCAGAGCCTTCAGACCAACTACCTGTGATCTCTCTAGAGGCTTCTGACCAACTACCTGGGATCTCTCCAGAGCCTTCAGACCAACTACCTGGGATCTCTCCAGAGCCTTCTGACCAGCTACCTGTGATCTCTCCAGAGCCTTCAGACCAACTACCTGTGATCTCTCCAGAGCCTTCAGACCAACTACCTGTGATCTCTCCAGAGCCTTCTGACCAGCTACCTGTGATCTCTCCAGAGCATTCAGACCAACTACCTGTGATCTCTCCAGAGCCTTCAGACCAACTACCTGTGATCTCTCCAGAGCCTTCAGACCAGCTACCTGTGATCTCTCCAGAGCCTTCTGACCAGCTACCTGGGATCTCTCCAGAGCTCCACTCATAATTTTATAGTTGATATAAACCTTCTTGACTATGGATGCTTACTTGTGTGATGCAAGCATATTATCCAGGACCAATGGTTGGATTGGCTTTACTGTACTCACTCCAACTCATGCTCTCTCCTCCCTGTAAAAGTCTCCCAGACTTTTATTAAAAATGACATGTGTCCATCTCTCTGTCCCCAGGTAGTCTGCTGGGCTATAGAACTCTATAGCAGCACATCAACAAACCTGTCCCCCTGTTGTCAACTATCTGCAGACAGTTCCCTGAGGAAGGACGCAACTATCAAGGCTGTCAAAGGCCATGTTTTGGGGATGACCAAATGCAATAAAGTTTTGTATAAACTGAATTAAATTGTATTGTTAGATTACAAAACATGCATGTTTGTCACACTAACTTTGACTAACTTCTGTGATAACTTAAACACAAAGACAACACTTGGAGCTTATGATTCAAAAGGTCTAAAGGAAATGAAATCTCATGTCCAAGGTACATTTTTATTCATGGTTATCAGACATCACACAGGTGTGTCAACTAAACTATATATCCCAGACAAGATTGAAGAATGGGACAAGTCGACAAAGTGAATATAAGTCACTGCTAGCGTCTGTAGCTTTTGGTATAAATGTCAGTCGTTACATACAACACATGTTGACAGAATGGCAGTGAGACAGAGAGTGTTGCTGTACTGTTTCTGGTACCACAGTCTTCAGTCAGGCAGCTTGAAGATGTTACCATCCAGGCCCATGTCACAGCATGCAGTGGCTTGATAGGGAGATGATAAGAAATACATGATGTACCTTTTATCGCCAAAGCCTTGTTAGCATTTACTGCACATGTTGCTGAACAATTCAACCCTTTTCTTAGTGTCATTGATATCAGTGGTGGTCGGTGCCGAACCTCTTCAGGATAGGACCCTTCATCTAAATTTCTGCCTAAAATTACATACCCAAATCTAACTGACTCTAGCTCAGGACCTGAAGCAAGGATATGCATATTCTTGATACCATTTGAAAGGAAACACTTTGAAGTTTGTGGAGATGTGAAATTTATGTAGGAGGATATAACACAATAGATCTGGTAAAAGATAAAACAAACAAAAGAACATGCATTTTCAAATGTTGCATCATCTCTGAAATGCAAAAAAAAGGCTATACATTAAGATAGGAAGCAGGGGATAATTTAGATGTTGTCCACAACAGGGCAACAGTGTGTGTGTAAAGTTTCAGACTGATACATTCAGGAATGAGAGAGCTACATAAGATTTAGCTGCCTTTTAGGTCTAAATGTTGGTGGAAGTGGTTCCACATGAACCTCTAGCACAGTGTGCCAATGGTCCTCTCCCTTGGTGGTAGTTGTCGCTGGTGCGCTGGCCCTCTGATTCTGGGCCTCTTCACACCTCTAGATGGCCTGGCGGGGGTGGGTGTGGAGCCAGAGACAGCAGCAGGGGTCAGACTGGAGGCAACAGTTCCTACGTTTGAATGAGTGGGGGATGAGGACTTGAATGTGGTCTCTGGAGTTGGCTCCCACAGGTCATCTGAGTCAGTGTCTCTGCCACTATTGAGGATTAAAAAACAGTTAAAACTCAAGTTTACTTATTTTATTAACCTTTATTTTAGCAGGGGGTGAGCCCTGCATCACTACTTTAACCTTTATTTTAGCAGGGGGTGAGCCCTGCATCACTACTTTAACCTTTATTTTAGCAGGGGGTGAGCCCTGCATCACTACTTTAACCTTTATTTTAGCAGGGGGTGAGCCCTGCATCACTACTTTAACCTTTATTTTAGCAGGGGGTGAGCCCTGCATCACTACTTTAACCTTTATTTTAGCAGGGGGTGAGCCCTGCATCACTACTTTAACCTTTATTTTAGCAGGGGGTGAGCCCTGCATCACTACTTAACCTTTATTTTAGCAGGGGGTGAGCCCTGCATGAGTACTTTAACCTTTATTTTAGCAGGGGGTGAGCCCTGCATGAGTACTTTAACCTTTATTTTAGCAGGGGGTGAGCCCTGCATCACTACTTTAACCTTTATTTTAGCAGGGGGTGAGCCCTGCATCACTACTTTAACCTCTATTTTAGCAGGGGGTGAGCCCTGCATCAATACTTTTACGGATGAGCCCTGCATCATTTTTGTTTTAACCTTTATTTTAACTAGGCGAGTCAGTTAACCCCTGTGCGGCATCCAGCGAAAAATCCTATCGCCATTAGCATAACAAAATGTAAGATTGTTTTTTTTCAATGTTTTTTTTCAAATTATATCGTTTTATAGATACACCTCTCCTGAATCGAACCACGTTGTCCGATTTCAAAAAGGCTTTACAGCAAAAGCAAAACATTAGATTATGTTAGAGGAGTATATCATAAAAGTAGCCACATAGCCATTTTCCGACCAACCACATGCATCACAAATAACCAAAAAACAGCTAAATGCAGCACTAACCTTTTACAAACTTCATCAGATGACACACCTAGGACATCATGTTACACAATGCATGCATTCTTTTGTTCGATAAAGTTCATATTTATATATAAAAACAGCATTTTACATCGGCACGTAACGTTGACTAACTATTTTCCCTCAAATGCATCCGGTGAAACAGTGCTACAATTTACTAAATTACTATTCAAAAACATTTTTAAAATGTAATATTGTCATTCTAAGATTTATAGATGAATATCTCTTGAAAGCACCTGTAATGCCAGATTTAAAAATAACTTTACTGGGTAATCACACTTTGCGATAAAAGGGGATGCGATACTCAGAAAATTACCTAGTAAATACAGGTCTGCGCCATCTTGGAACAATCGCATATCACATCTAGTCTTGCATACTATTGTCAATAATCCCTTACCTTTGGTTGTCTTCATCAGAAAGCACTTCCAGGAATCCCAGGTCCACAATAAATGTATTTTAGTTCGAAAAAATTACTCCTTTATGTTCCAAGAGCTTGTTCTTGTTAGCGCGTCTGAAGGCTGATCCAAATGCTCCGTCGGCCGCGGGACAGCTATTTCGAGAAAATGCATTTTTTTTCCATTTAGGTTCGTTCAAACATGTCAAACGTTGTATAACATAAATCTTCAGGGCCTTTTTCAACAAGAGAGCCAATAAGATTCGAGGGGGACGATTGCATTGTGTTTCAAAACGTTTCGAAAGGGGAGGGAAGCCAGGGCCGCCGGCGTCATAATGGTGATGGCCCTCCTCATGTGACCAATTTCAACAGCGTCTCATTCATTCAGTTTTAACAGTAGGAGACTCAAACCACTTTGTAAAGACTGGGGACATCTAGTGGAAGCAATAGGAAGTGCTCAATGAACCATTGCTCACTGTGTGAATTACAGGCAAAGATGTGAAGTTGAGTCCACAATTCAGAATTCCACATCCTGTTACGATCTGTCTCGGGGTTTTGACTGCCATATGAGTTCTGTTATACTCACAGACACCATTCAAACAGTTTTAGAAACTTTAGGGTGTTTTCTATCCACAAGTATTAATTATATGCATATCCTAGCTTCTGAGTTTGAGTAGGAGGCCGTTTAAAATGGGCACGAATTTTTTTCAAAAATCGCTGTAGCGCCCCCTATCCTAGGGGAACGCCAAGAGGTTAACCTCTCTGGCGCATGTGGGACGAACTCGTCCCACCTACGTAACAGCCACTGAAATCCAGTGGCGCGATTTTTGAATCGTTAGAAATACTATTACTTCAATTTCTCAAACATATGACTATTTTACAGCTATTTAAAGACAAGAATCTCGTTAATCTAACCCCACTGTCCGATTTCAAAAAGGCTTTACAACGAAAGCAAAACATTAGATTATGTCAGCAGAGTGCCCAGCCAGAAATAATCAGACACCCATTTTTCAAGCTAGCAAATCATGTCACATAAACCCAAACCACAGCTAAATGCAGCACTAACCTTTTATGATCTTCATCAGATGACACACCTAGGACATTGTGTTATACAATACATGCATGTCTGTTCAATCAAGTTCATATTTATATCAAAAAACAGCTTTTTACATTAGCATGTGACGTTCAGAAAAAGCATAACCCCCGCAAACTTCCGGGGAATTTACTAACAGTTTGCTAAATTACTCACGATAAACGTTCACAAAAAGCATAACAATTATTTTAAGAATTATAGATACATTACTCCTCTATGCACTCGATATGTCCGATTTTAAAATAGCTTTTCGGATGAAGCACATTTTGCAATAATCTAAGTATATAGCCCGGCATCACAGGGCTAGCTATTTAGACACACACCCAGGTCAGCCTCCACCAAAATCACATTTCCTATAAGAAAAATGTTCTTACCTTGCTTGTTCTTCGTCAGAATACACTGCCAGGACTTCTACTTCAATAACAAATGTTGGTTTGGTCCCAAATAATCCATCGTTATATCCAAACAGCGACGTTTTGTTCGTGAGTTCTAGACACTATCAGAATGCTTCATCACGGTGTGGCGCATGGCGCATTGGCGTGACAAAAAATGTCTAAATATTCCATTACCGTACTTCGAAGCATGTCAACCGCTGTTTAAAACCAATTTTTATGCCATTTATCTCGTAGAAAAGTGATAATATTCCGACCGGAATATGCATTGAGCCTAAACAGCCGAATAAAATTTCTCCTCAGGAGCGAATCGTGCACGCGCCTCATTCAAAGGTCCTCTGAGCCGCCACTTGCCAAAGCCGATAATGTGTTTCAGCCTGAGGCTGCCTCGTTAACCTTCAGTTATTTCCCGGTTTCTGAGAGCCTATCGGAGCCCTGGGAATTGTCACGTTACAGCTAAGATCCTTACTTTTCAATAAACAGATGCAAGATGCACGACTCCTTGTCAGACAGGGTACTTCCTGCTTGAAACCTTGTCAGGTTTTTGCCTACCATAGGAGTTCTGTTATACTCACAGACACCATTCAAACAGTTTTAGAAAATTCAGAGTGTTTTCTATCCAAACCTGAACAATAATATGCATATTCTAGCTTCTGAGTTGGTGTAGGAGGCAGTTAAAAATGGGCACATATTTTTTCCAAAATTCTCAATACTGCCCCCTATCCCAAACAGGTTTTAAATGATTGTTAATCTTACTGCGGTGTCCAATTTACAGTAGCTATACAGTGAAAAAAATACCACGCTATTGTTTCAGGATAGTGCAAAACTATCCTCAAATTCGTCCCCAGAACAAGGCAGTTAACCAACTGGTCCTAGGCCGTCATTGTAAATAAGAATTTTTTCTTAAGCTTTCTGACGATGTAAGACATGTCTATGTCCCAGAAAGTTCTAGTCACATATAGCATATTGATCAGCAACTGTCCCGATTTTGGAATACTGATCCTGTATTTTTTTCATGAACATGGCTTCCTTTGTTTTACAGCATGTTGGATGACTTTCCCTCATATTCCATTCGCCAAGCTCAGTGGAACATCGACATGTTTAGGCTACTACGTGATACTCAAATTTTCCCTGTACCCATCATGAGGTTGCAACAACATAGCCAACATAGCCTGCTTTGCTTTATCTTGGCCAGGTCGCAGTTGTAAATGAGAACTTGTTCTCAACTAGCCTACCTGGTAAAATAAAGGTGAAATAAAAAATAAAAAAGCCTATGAAAGAAAGATTACAACGTAGGTGCACAGGCCAAGATCATTTTGAGTAATCTAGGTGACAGACAGTGAGACATTCATATACCACCTTGCACACTCTTGCCTGCATCTAGCTGATCTAGGGTGTAATCATTAGTCCAACAGTTGCAAACAAGTATGTATTTCTATTGGACAAATTCAGGTATGTTTATCCCTGTTTTGTTCCGTTTGCCTGCATTTAAGAAACATTTTAACAGAATCGGCGCAATGAATACAACCCTGATCACCGCAAACACAGTTGACTTTCATAGCAGCCACGTTGATAACAAACAGCATGATAATTCCTTCTCGCATCTACACGCTCTCCTCCTCTGACCTTTTCCCTTCACTTGTGGACTTCAGTGCTTTCTGTGATCAGGCGAAAAACCTTCATACCATAACTGCTAATGGCTACACACAGCCTACATCATTGTCACCATATTAGCTAACGTTGTAGCATTGTATTTGGAACAAAACACTCACTTAAACCTAAACCTCAACTAAATCTTGTAATAAATAATGTGGAAATTGAGCAAGTTGAGATGACTAAACTGCTTGGAGTAAGCCTAGATTGTAAACTGGTCAAAACATATTGATGCAGTAGTAGCTAAGATGGGGAGAAGTTTGTCTATAATAAAGTGATGCTCTGCCTTCTTAACGACACTATCAACAAGGCAGGTCCTACACTCCCTAGTTTTGTCGCACTTGGACTACTGTTCAGTCGTGTGGTCAGGTGACACAAAAAATAACTCAGGAAAATTGCAATTGGCTCAGAACAGGGCAGCATGGCTGGCCCTTGGATGTACACAGAGAGCTAATATTAATAATATGCATGTCAATCTCTCCTGGCTGAAAGTGGAGGAGAGATTGACTTCATCACTACTTTTATTTATGAGAGGTATTGACATGTTGAATGCACCAAGCTGTCTGTCTAAACTACTGGCACACAGCTCAGACACCCATGCATACCCCACAAGACATGCCACCAGAGGTCTGTCTAAACTACTGGCACACAGCTCAGACACCCATACATACCCCACAAGACATGCCACCAGAGGTCTGTTTAAACTACTGGCACACAGCTCAGACACCCATACATACCCCACAAGACATGCCACCAGAGGTCTCTTCACAGTCCCCAAGTCCAGAACAGACTATGGGAGGCACACAGTACTACATAGAGCCATGACTACATGGAACTCTATTCCACTTCAAGTAACTCATGCCAGCAGTAAAATTAGATTTAAAAAACAGACAAAAAAACACCTTATGGAACAGCAGGGACTGTGAAGCAACACAAACATTGGCACAGACACATGCATACACACACACGCGCACACACAATAACATACGCACATACACATAGATTTTGTCACGACTCCCGCCGAAGTCGTCCCCTCTCGGGCGGCGTTCGGAGGTCGACGTCACTGGCTTACTAGGTGCCACCGATCGATGTTTCACTGTTCGTTTGGTTTTGTCTTTATTGTGTACACCTGTTTTTGATTTTCCCTAATTATGTTCATTATTTAAACCTCTGCATTTCCTGTTTGTCTTGTCGGTGATTGTTTCCTGTTTTGTGTGTTGGAGGTGTTTCTCCGCACTATGTATTTTCCTATGAGAAGATTTATTGATTTTTCAAGTAAACACGTTTTGTTTACATTGATCCCTGTGTCCTGCGCCTGACTTCTCTACTTCTCTAAAAGGAATCCATTACATATTTAGTACTGTAGATATGTGGTAGTGGTGGAGTAGGGGTCTGAGGGCACACAGTGTGTTGTGAAATCTGTGAATGTATTGTAATGTTTAAATATTGTATAAACTGCCTTAATTTTGCTGGACCCCAGGAAGAGTAGCTGCTGCCTTGACAGGATCTAATGTGGAGCCATAATAAACCCCAGGAAGAGTAGCTGCTGCCTTGACAGGAACTAATGAGGATCCATAATAAACCCTAGAAAGAGTAGCTGCTGCCTTGGCAGGAACTAATGGGGATCCATAATAAACCCCAGGAAGAGTAGCCGCTGCCTTGGCAGGAACTAATGGGGATCCAAAATAAATACAAATACATGTACTTGGAAGAGTTCCAGTGTTGGATAGCCATAGCCAGCTAGCATCCCTCTGTGTTTGAGCTGGGTGTTTGAGTAGGTAAATGAAAAAAAATACTGCAAAAAATACCTCTCTCTCTCTCTTCTTCATTTTTGAAGACATTCATTTGTTCAAAACTGTTCAACTATTGTCTTTCTCTCTTTGAGTCAACTACTCACCACATTTGATGCACTGCAGTGCTAGCTAGCTGTAGCTTATGCTTTCAGTACTAGATTCATTCTCTGATCCTTTGATTGGGTCGACAACATGTCAGTTGATACTGCAAGAGTTTGAAAGTTGACATAATTACTGTGGAAGTCTGTGGAAGGGTGTGAGAACCATGAGCCTCCTAGGTTTTGTATTGAAGTCAATGTACCCAGAGGAGGACAGAAGCTAGCTGTCCTCAGGCTA
The DNA here is from genome assembly GCF_901001165.1 of Salmo trutta. Classification (NCBI taxonomy): domain Eukaryota; kingdom Metazoa; phylum Chordata; class Actinopteri; order Salmoniformes; family Salmonidae; genus Salmo; species Salmo trutta. Next base: position 546,585 of record NC_042984.1, on the reverse strand, counting down.
CACCATGGTGCTACCCTACAGAGTGCTGTTGAGGCTACTGTAGACCTTCATTGCAAAACAGTCTGTTTGAATCAATTATTTGGTGACATGAATGAATTTAGTAAAGTTTTATCTAAAAAGGATAACTTTTTTGTTTCACAATTATTAAAAAAAATCCAGGAACAGGGTTGTCTAGCCCTGCTCTAGGGTCCTGCAGCACTCCAGGAACAGGGTTGTCTACACCTGCAGCACTCCAGGAACAGGGTTGTCTACCCCTGCAGCACTTCAGGAACAGGGTTGTCTACCCCTGCTCTAGGGTCCTGCAGCACTCCAGGAACAGGGTTGTCTAGCCCTGCAGCACTCCAGGAACAGGGTTGTCTACCCCTGCTCTAGGGTCCTGCAGCACTCCAGGAACAGGGTTGTCTACCCCTGCTCTAGGGTCCTGCAGCACTCCAGGAACAGGGTTGTCTACCCCTGCTCTAGGGTCCTGTGGTGAAAGGACAGCTGGTCAAGGTACAGTGGGGCAAAAAAGTATTTAGTCAGCCACCAATTGTGCAAGTTCTAACACTTAAAAAGATGAGAGAGGCCTGTAATTTTCATCATAGGTACACTTCAACTATGACAGACAAAATTAGAAGAAAAAAATCCAGAAAATCACATTGTAGGATTTTTTATGAATTTATTTGCAAATTATGGTGGAAAATAAGTATTTTGTCAATAACAAAAGTTTCTCAATACTTTGTTATATACCCTTTGTTGGCAATGACACAGGTCAAACGTTTTCTGTAAGTCTTCACAAGGTTTTCACACACTGTTGCTGGTATTTTGGCCCATTCCTCCATGCAGATATCCTCTAGAGCAGTGATGTTTTGGGGCTGTCGCTGGGCAACACGGACTTTCAACTCCCTCCAAAGATTTTCTATGGGGTTGAGATCTGGAGACTGGCTAGGCCACTCCAGGACCTTGAAATGCTTCTTACTTAGCCACTCCTTCGTTGCCCGGGCGGTGTGTTTGGGATCATTGTCATGCTGAAAGACACAGCCACGTTTCATCTTCAATGCCCTTGCTGATGGAAGGAGGTTTTCACTCAAAATCTCACAATACATGGCCCCATTCATTCATTCCTTTACACGGATCAGTTGTCCTGGTCCCTTTGCAGAAAAACAGCCCCAAAGCATGATGTTTCCACCCCCATGCTTCACAGTAGGTATGGTGTTCTTTGGATGCAACTCAGCATTCTTTGTCCTCCAAACACGACGAGTTGAGTTTACCAAAAAGTTATTTTGGTTTCATCTGACATTCTCCCAATCCTCTTCTGGATCATCCAAATGCTCTCTAGCAAACTTCAGACGGGCCTGGACATGTACTGGCTTAAGCAGGGGGACACGTCTGGCACTGCAGGATTTGAGTCCCTGGCGGCGTAGTGTGTTACTGATGGTAGGCTTTGTTACTTTGGTCCCAACTATCTGCAGGTCATTCACTAGGTCCCCCCGTGTGGTTCTGGGATTTTTGCTCACCGTTCTTGTGATCATTTTGACCCCACGGGGTGAGATCTTGCGTGGAGCCCCAGATCGAGGGAGATTATCAGTGGTCTTGTATGTCTTCCATTTCCTAATAATTGCTCCCACAGTGGATTTCTTCAAACCAAGCTGCTTACCTGTTGCAGATTCAGTCTTCCCAGCCTGGTGCAGGTCTACAATTTTGTTTCTGGTTTCCTTTGACAGCTCTTTGGTCTTGGCCATAGTGGAGTTTGGAGTGTGACTGTTTGCGGTTGTGGACAGGTGTCTTTTATACTGATAACAAGTTCAAACAGGTGCCATTAATACAGGTAACGAGTGGAGGACAGAGGAGCCTCTTAAAGAAGAAGTTACAGGTCTGTGAGAGCCAGAAATCTTGCTTGTTTGTAGGTGACCAAATACTTATTTTACACCATAATGTGCAAATAAATTCATAAAAAATCCTACAATGTGATTTTCTGGATTTTTTTTTCTCATTTTGTCTGTCATAGTTGACGTGTACCTATGATGAAAATTACAGGCCTCTCTCATCTTTTTAAGTGGGAGAACTTGCACAATTGGTGGCTGACTAAATACTTTTTTGCCCCACAGTATATGACAACAGCTTTCTTCCAGGGCCCATATCCATGAAGCGTATCTGAAAGTCTGTTCAGGAAAGTACAAGAAAGTTTTTGGAAAATGTGGAACTTGCCCTTTGCCTTCAAAATAGAGGTCCCGCTTTGAAACGGATACAAATAGTGGAATCATGCCATATTTGCACTAGATAATGCTTAACAAGTTTTCAGTATTGTTATATAAATTCAACAAAAGACAATAATTTGTTGATTTGAAAAAGGACTGTGCGAAATCCCTTGACTTTTCAGCCTATTAGCTGGTGAGCTAATGTGGCGAATTTCACAGTGTTGTTAAAGTCCTGTAATAAGAGATACGATGCTAATATTTGTGTAAACCCTTCACAGTTATGAACATTTCATGGACCTAAGAGCCATAGGCAAGGGTGTACCACGCATACAGTATGACCAAATGGAATTCTGACGTCTTAATACATCCACAGTGTGATTTCAACTGATTTAATATATATATATATATATATATATAAAACAGCATTCCAACCGTGCTCAACATTATCCAGTTCCAATATGGCATCATTCCACTATTGGTATTGTTTGCGTCAGTTTCAATGCAGGACTTTTATTTTGAAGGTGAACCGCAAATTCTACTATTGTGTTCTGGCTAATCGTTATTGTGGCTAGCTTCACATAGGTGGTGCAAAAGCAGTCGAGCTACATGCCCTTGACATTGATCAACCAATTGTGTGGTAGATACCACTCATAGACGTTTGATTGACACTCCCTCATTATCATATGGAAGAAATACAGAAATATATAAATGAATAAATATATAAATGAATTAAAGATTTAATAAGTTTGTAATTGAACAATTGTTACAGATATAAAAAGAAAATGAATACATTTTAGTCAGTATTTTTGTATTTCCGTGCTAATTTATTTTTATTTAATTGTAATTATGGCAGCTTTGGACCTCATATTAGGGGTGCTGAGGGTGCTGCAGCACCCCCTGAAAGATGCGAATAAAAATATATATGAATATATATTTTTTAAGGTGAAACGTTTATTTTTTTACAAAAGTAGTGCACTGGGCCTTTATTAGTCCTGTATTAGCGGACTGATGTAGCCATCTGTCTGTGAAACAAATTGCAGCACCTCCTCCCCCAAAGATCTTCCCGCAGCTGTGCCTCCAGCAAAGAGACAGAATAAACTTACTGAATCCTAGAAGTTCCCCATAGGATCTAGGACCAGCTGGCCCACTCCTAGCAAACCATAAAGGTAGAAATACAATCTAGAATATAGTTGTGGCCTACTCCTAGCAAACCATAAAGGTAGAAATACAATCTAGAATACACCTCTCTATGCTCAAAACCTTAGATTAGTGTCCAATGGTAATTTAGGGCCTTGACTCAGAAAGATGAATTATCCATAAACTATGCATTAATAGACACAGCAATGTCATATTTGGCAAATAACACTTTATTCAAACAAATGTATAAAACCTGTTCTGAGATGTATCTGGATTGCTCATAAATGGATTTGATTGATTGTCAAAATGTATCAAATTACATCACATTTAAAATGTACATCAAAACCCCTAAATTGGTCAATAGACAAATGAAGACATTTAAAAAAAAATGTTAAATCATTAACATTCAAACACGTCTTTATTGTTACTATTAACAATGAATAATGAATATAAATAAATATTATCTATTATCAGGTGCCTTTTAGACACATCCATAGGTTCACAGAAATATGTCAAAATCATCCCCCTAAATAAATATCATGATTGTCATTATTTCACTGTGCGTTTAAACTACTCTTCAACAAGACGTGAATCACAGGAAAAGATGTCAAACTGAAACAGGAAAAGATGTCAAACTGAAACAGGAAAAGATGTCAAACTGAAACAGGAAAAGATGTCAAACTGAAACAGGAAAAGATGTCAAACTGAAACAGGGAAATATGTCAAACTGAAACAGGAAAAGATGTCAAACTTAAACAAGAAAAGATGTCAAACTGAAACAGGAAAAGATGTCAAACTGAAACAGGAAAAGATGCCAAACTGAAACATCAGGGAATAAAAAAAATGTTTTAACAAGGAGGATAAGAATTCACATTGTTGTTGTCATGAAACACCATGACTAGTTAAATAAAGGTTAAAAACAACAACAACAAAAACGTCACCCTATTCCCTATATAGTGCTCTACTTTCCCTATATAGTGCAAAACTGACCAGAGCCCTATTCCCTACAGGCCCTAGGCAAAAGTAGTGTGCTATATAGGGAATAGTGTGCCATTTGGGAAGCATGAAACTTTTGAGGTCAACAGAAGAGTTCAGTCTGAAGAGTCCAACGACAGGTCATGACAGGTTACAACCTCTTAATGACAGGTCGTAGCAGGAGACTTCACCAGGTGGGAGCCAGCCAATTTAGACACTCTAACGCCAATTCGTACCCTAGAAAACAGGCCTGAGGGAGACAGAGAGGAGATCAGAGCAGAAAGAACCCTAGAAAGAAAATGCTGGGTTATGGATGCTGATAGGTGGGTTGTTGTGGTGCTGGATGCTGATAGGTGGGTTGGTGTGGTGCTGGATGCTGATAGGTGGATTGGTGTGGTGCTGGATGCTGATAGGTGGATTGGTGTGGCGGCAGGTAGCCTAGCGGTTAGACCGTTGAGCAGGTAAATAAAGGTTTCTATACTGTACAAAAATATCAATGCAACATGCAAAGTGTTGGTACCATGAGCTGAAATAAAAGATCCATAGATGTTTTATCGATGACAATTTGAATGTAGAGAGATACCGTGATGAGATCATAAGGCCCATTGTCGTGCCATTCATCCGCCGCCATCACCTCATGTTTCAAATGATATTGCATGGCCTCGTGTCACAAGGATCTGTGCACAATTCCTGGAAGCTGAAAATGTCCAAGTTCTTCCATGGCTTGCGTACTCAGCAGCCATGTCACCCATTGAGCAAGTTTGGGATGCTCTGGATTGACTTGTACGACAGCGTATTTTAGTTTCCACCAATATGCAGGAACTTCGCACAGCCATTGAAGAGGAGTGGGACAACATTCCACAGGCCGCAATCAACATCCTGATCAACTCTATGCGAAGGAGATGTGTCGCGCTGCATGAGGCAAATGGTGGTCACCCCAGATACTGACTGGTTTTCTGATCCACGCCCCTACCTTTTTTTTAAGGTATCTGTGACCAACAGATGCATATCTGTATTCACAGTCATGTGAAATCCATAGATTAGGGCCTAATGAATATATTTTAATTGACTGATTTCCTTATATGAACTGTAACTCAGCAAAATCTTTGAAGTTGTTGCATGTTGCGTTTGTATTTTTGTTCAGTGTAGTTCGAATTCCCGAGTCGACAAGGTGAAAAATAGGTCTATCAGCCCTTTAGCAAGGCACTTAACCCTAACTGATCTAGGGTCGCTGTCAATAATGGCTGATCCCTGGCTGTGACCCCACTCTCCGACAGGGTCGCAGGGGAAGCTGGGATATGTAAAAAGCACATTTCCATTTCACACTTGTACAGGTTATCAATTTGTAGGGCGGTTTCCTGGAGACAGATTAAGGCTAATCCTAGACTAAATTTCTCAGACACGGTTTAAAATAGTTTCACACTTGCCCTAGTCTAGATTTAAAACGTCTGATTTCAGCATGGCTGCACAGATGTTCCCATTGAAGATGAGGATGACCCAGATGTTCCCATTGAAGATGAGGATGACCCAGATGTTCCCATGGTTGAGGCAGACAATGGCAGAAATAAACAAGCCTACAGAGATGCAGCACTTCTCCCAACAAAGATAGCTCAAACGAATGAAGCAAACAATCAACAATCAAATCATGCATGCTCAGCCTCTTTGTGCTCCGGCCTGGGTTAGTGACACAATCTCCCCTTCTGGCTGCTGAAGATGTAATGGGCTAACATTCATTCTGTTAAGACAAGTCCCCTCCAAGTCTTAACCTCCAAGCTACGGTGATCATCTGCCTCTAGAAAATGATTACATTGGAGAACATTATTTCTTCAAGAGTTGAGTTCATTACGTCATTTGTATTATGGGAGTTCAAGAGATTGATAACATGCAGTCCGAGGATGGCAAATGTTGAATGAATGTCTCCTACCAAATGAGGGTTGGAATGGTTCCTCATCTGAACTGTCCAAATGGTCATCATCGGGGTTACCTTACAGGGGTTGCTGGCTATCAATGATCCCGGTCAACAAGTCCCCTAGCTCCTCTGTCTCTGGTCTAACAGGGGGTCTTCCACCAGTCCCCCAGCTCCTCTGTCTCTGGTCTAACTGGGGGTCTTCCACCAGTCCCCCAGCTCCTCTGTCTCTGGTCCAACTGGGGGTCTTCCACCAGTCCCCCAGCTCCTCTGTCTCTGGTCTAACTGGGGGTCTTCCATCAGTCCCCCAGCTCCTCTGTCTCTGGCCTAACTGGGGGTCTTCCACCAGTCCCCCAGCTCCTCTGTCTCTGGTCTAACTGGGGGTCTTCCACCAGTCCCCCAGCTCCTCTGTCTCTGGTGTTACTGGGGGTCTTCCACCAATCCCCCAGCTCCTCTGTCTCTGGTCTAACTTGGGGTCTTCCACCAGTCCCCCAGCTCCTCTGTCTCTGGTCTAACTGGGGGTCTTCCACCAGTCCCCCAGCTCCTCTGTCTCTGGTCTAACTGGGGGTCTTCCATCAGTCCCCCAGCTCCTCTGTCTCTGGCCTAACTGGGGGTCTTCCACCAGTCCCCCAGCTCCTCTGTCTCTGGCCTAACTGGGGGTCTTCCATCAGTCCCCCAGCTCCTCTGTCTCTGGCCTAACTGGGGGTCTTCCATCAGTCCCCCAGCTCCTCTGTCTCTGGTCTAACTGGGGTCTTCCACCAGTCCCCCAGCTCCTCTGTCTCTGGTCTAACTGGGGGTCTTCCATCAGTCCCCCAGCTCCTCTGTCTCTGGCCTAACTGGGGGTCTTCCATCAGTCCCCCAGCTCCTCTGTCTCTGGTCTAACTGGGGTCTTCCACCAGTCCCCCAGCTCCTCTGTCTCTGGTCTAACTGGGGGTCTTCCATCAGTCCCCCAGCTCCTCTGTCTCTGGTCTAACTGGGGGTCTTCCATCAGTCCCCCAGCTCCTCTGTCTCTGGCCTAACTGGGGGTCTTCCACCAGTCCCCCAGCTCCTCTGTCTCTGGTCTAACTGGGGGTCTTCCACCAGTCCCCCAGCTCCTCTGTCTCTGGCGTTACTGGGTGTCTTCCACCAGTCTTCAAACACTCTACAATCAACAGCATTTGTCTTCTTTAAGTAGATGTTTATATTTTCCGCAGGACCTTAGAAAGACAAGATGATATAGAATTTATATTAGTAATTATGTGTGATAGTTTGTTACATTTCTGTCACACAAATACATTTAGGCCCCACTGTGTTGTGTTACACCAGAAAACTAACATTTCAAAGTGACTCTGATTTTCAAAAGGGGGCCAACAGTAAATACAGTATATTACCTGAAGTTGCTGTAGCGTCCTTTTGTTTAGTTTTTCACTTGTGTTGAATTCATTACAAAATGGTAGTCCAGGCATTCTATTTCTTGTTTTCTGTTGATTAATCATACTGTTTGCTCTCCATAATTGGGTGATTTGACACAATTCGCTTAAAGAGGGTTTTTCAAAGTCAAAGAGTTTTCTTTTACCTCCGTCCATTGTTTGGATAAGGTGAGTTGCTCCAATTCCACACAATGCTTATGTATTAGTGTCCCATGCCTGGTTTCTGAAGCATCCTCAGGTCAGAACCAAGTGCAGATCGTTAATCAAATCGAGCTTCACAAAGATTAACTGGTTAGTCCTTACTTTCCTTAGTCTGGGACTCCCTAGTCTAGAAATAATTAATCTGAAGTTAAACGTCTCAAAAAGCCATTGTTTTATCTAGATTAATTTAAGTACAATTAGCCTGGTCCTGATTTAAATTAAACTCTGTCTGTGAAACCGCCCAGTAGTGAAACAGGACAAATATAAGAACTCCCTATTTGACCTTTTCAAATGCTGATAGGGGGGTTGGTGTGGTGCTAGATGGTGATAGGTTGGGTGGTGTGGTACTAAATGCTAGTTGGTGGGTTGGTGTGGTGCTAGATGCTGATAGGTGGGTTGGTGTGGTGCTAGATGCTGATAGGTGGGTTGGTGTGGTGCTAGATGCTGATAGGTGGGGTACTAGATGCTGATAGGTGGGGTGGTGTGGTACTAGATGCTGATAGGTGGGTTGGTGTGGTGCTAGATGCTAGTTGGTGGGTTGGTGTGGTGCTAGATGCTGATAGGTGGGGTACTAGATGCTGATAGGTGGGTTGGTGTGGTGCTAGATACTGATAGGTGTGGTGCTAGATGCTGATAGGTGGGGTGGTGTGGTACTAGATGCTGATAGGTGGGTTGGTGTGGCTATAGGTCTTGTAATAGGTTGTCTACCGCGTTGGCAGGGAAGGCTCTGAGGAACACAGCGTTGAATCCTTTATAGAGCGCTCTGGGCCCCTCGTCACGAAGCAGCTCCCTCAGTACATCTACCAGACCTGTTCCCCTGTACCGTCCGTCTGGAGCTACACACACACACACACACACACACAGTAAAAGAAAAACGTATTTTCATTTTAATCAAAATGTTTAGTTACGGTTCCCCCAGTTAATTTGAATCTAAATGTTTAGCTATATTTCCCCCAGTTAACTTGAATCTAAATGTTTATTTCCCCCCAGGTCTTCACACAGGTATTCATTCAGTGATCCTTCTCTGTACGTTACTCTGGAGCGGGATGAGGACTGAGGATCTGGCTGTCATTGCCAGTTGTCACCACTACATGGGAGCATTCAGCTGCTGTCTCCATTCCTAGTAGGAGTAGGGCTCCTATGGTCCTGGCTGCCAGGCTCCTGTAGTCCTGGCTGCCAGGCTCCTCCTGTAGTCCCGGCTGCCAGGCTCCTGTAGTCTCGGCTGCCAGGCTCCTCCTGTAGTCCTGGCTGCCAGGCTCCTGTAGTCCCGGCTGCCAGGCTCCTGTAGTCCCGGCTGCCAGGCTCCTGTAGTCCCGGCTGCCAGGCTCCTCCTGTAGTCCCGGCTGCCAGGCTCCTCCTGTAGCCCCGGCTGCCAGGCTCCTCTAGTCCCTGCTGCCAGGCTCCTGTAGTCCCGGCTGCTATGCTCCTGTAGTCCCGGCTGCCAGGCTCCTCCTGTAGTCCCGGCTGCCAGGCTCCTCCTGTAGTCCCGGCTGCCAGGCTCCTCCTGTAGTCCCGGCTGCCAGGCTCCTCCTGTAGTCCCGGCTGCCAGGCTCCTGTGGTCCCGGCTGCCAGGCTCCTGTGGTCCCGGCTGCCAGGCTCCTGTGGTCCCGGCTGCCAGGCTCCTGAGGTCCCGGCTGCCAGGCTCCTGCGGTCCCGGCTGCCAGGCTCCTGCGGTCCCGGCTGCCAGGCTCCTCTAGTCCCTGCTGCCAGGCTCCTGTAGTCCCGGCTGCTATGCTCCTGTAGTCCCGGCTGCCAGGCTCCTCCTGTAGTCCCGGCTGCCAGGCTCCTCCTGTAGTCCCGGCTGCCAGGCTCCTCCTGTAGTCCCGGCTGCCAGGCTCCTCCTGTAGTCCCGGCTGCCAGGCTCCTGTAGTCCCGGCTGCCAGGCTCCTGTGGTCCCGGCTGCCAGGCTCCTGTGGTCCCGGCTGCCAGGCTCCTGAGGTCCCGGCTGCCAGGCTCCTGCGGTCCCGGCTGCCAGGCTCCTGCGGTCCCGGCTGCCAGGCTCCTCTTGTAGTCCCGGCTGCCAGGCTCCTGTAGTCCTGGCTGCCAGGCTCCTGTAGTCCTGGCTGCCAGGCTCCTGTGGTCCTGGCTGCCAGGCTCCTGTAGTTTCATGTCATTTAGCAGACGCTCTCATGCAGAGATATTTACAGTCAGGCCATTCAACTAAGTTAGGTAAAACCACCACATATCACAGTTTCCAGTCAGGCCGTTGAACTGTGACGACCCTCCCACTCTGTCTGACGAATTCTTTCTATTTGCTCTTGTTTTCCTTAATAGGATGTCGGTGGGCGGAGCCGAGAAGGTCGTCCGTGAAATGGGACACACCTGGGCTCGGCTGTGTCCCGGGATAAATACCTCTTCCCCATTTATTGAGGAGACTCTCCGTACAGACACACGGATAGAGTTTGGTTGTGGCATTTCTTTGGCTGCTTTGGCAGATTTCAACACCCCTCATTATCACATTTATGCACGCAAACATTCACTTACACACACACACACCATGGTTAAATGTATTTAGTTTACTTCCGTTAATAAATATATTTTGTTATTCCTTATCTCCACATTGTCTCCCTTTTTGTTACAAACTTCGAGCCGGTTCGTGACAAGTGGGGAATCGTCTGGGATCTTAAGGTTGGTTCCTAGACATTTTGGCGTACAGCACTCTGTTGCATTATGAAGGACTAATACTAGTGTCGTTGGGCTTACTAGTATGTGTGTTGTGTTTGGGAGAAAATGTGGAGTTAATGTTTGAGAACTCTGTAGGTGCTTGTAACTTTTGTTACAGCTTTTGAATTGTAATGTTTGGTAAGCACAGTGTTGATTGCCTTTGTTTGGTAAACTTGCCACTGCGGTGGATAGTTGGTTGTGTGCTGCGTTGGAGAGAGTACATTGGTTAGTTTCCAGGCCCCTGCCGAGGCTGGAGGCTCTTGCTCTACTCGCTGTTGGGACATCGGTCTGAGGTGAGTACAATCGGCTGTGTACCTCGGTGGGAGATTTGGGTAGGGTAGTGACACTTACTACCTGGAGCTATAGCCTTTCTTTTCCCCTGTTAGGCTTAGCGACGTGTTTCACTTCGGAATACGTTGGGCATGGTTATTTTGTTTGTTATTTTTGTGTGGTGTCTGTGGACTCAGCAGTTGTCTCGGGATCACATCCGTGGCTTGGGTGAATCTGCCAGCGTGCTGCGTGTTTTTTAAAAATATACATTTTTTCCCTTGCCAGCGGGCTACAGTGTGTAATTACCCACCACAAATCCGCACGAAGACTAGGGTTGAGTTACTGTAGGTTTTGGGGAAGCTCCATATATTTATCTCTTCTGTGGTGCCCAGTGTGATTGCCAGTTCTCTTGTGGTCCAGTCTGGTGTGCTCAGCGGTGCCCAGTGTGATTGCCAGTTCTCTTGTGGTCCGGTCTGGTGTGCTCAGCGGTGCCCAGTGTGATTGCCAGTTCTCTTGTGGTCCGGTTTGGTGTGCGCAGCGGTGCCCAGTGTGATTGCCAGTTCTCTTGTGGTCCGGTCTGGTGTGCTCAGCGGTGCCCAGTGTGATTGCCAGTTCTCTTGTTGTCCGGTCTGGTGTGCTCAGCAGATGGGAAGAGCGAGATCTTTTTTTTTTGTATTTACTTGTGACTATGGCGTCTTACGTAGACGAGTTCATTCGCTTTCCATCAGAGGAACTGTTAGAATTATGTACTAAAGAACAGCTGTTGAAGGTTGCTGAACACTACAAGGTTAAAATGAGTGATTAACGTCTAAAAAATGTTAGGTTGATATTGAAGGCCAATCTGATGGAGAGTGGTATTCTAGAAGTCACCACTGGGGCAGCCTCTGCTGAGGACTCGCCGTATCCCCATAACGTTAAAATGGCCGTTCCATCTGTTAGCCCTAGTAGTCTTCTTTTTGAACAGCAGAAAGAACTGCTTCTGTTACAACTAGAACATGATCGTGAGAAGCTAGAGCATGATCGTGTAAAGTATGAAAAATAATTGGCATTTAAACAGGATTTGGAGCGTGCTAAAATCAAGCTGCAACAAGAGCGGCTCGAGTTGGTTAAGGATGGAAAGCTCTCAGGGGAGAGTTTGCTCTGGGAAGGTGACCCAGATTTACCTTGGGGTCGCTCCTCTTTTGGTCGTGCCCCGACACATTTGATATTGTTGGGAACTTACAGTTGTTGCCTAAATTTAATGAGAAGGACCCTGAGACATTCTTTTTGTTGTTTGAGCGTGTTGCTGACGCTAGGAGTTGGCCTGATTCTGACCGCACTTTAATTTAATGTAGGATAAGGTTAAAATGGCTGTGTTACAGATTTATGAATTGGTTCCTGACCGCCAACGATTTAGAACTTTAAAAAGGGATGATAAACAGACTCATGTTGAGTTTGCGCGTGAGTCTGTTTTCACAGTTTAATCACTGGTGTTCTGCCTCTGCAGTTATGACTTTCCAAGGGCTATGTGATCTGATTATGCTAGAGCAATTTAAGGATACAATCCCTGATCGTATAGTACAATAACGAACAAAAAGTAAAGACTGTCGCTGAAGCTGTGGTTTTGGCGGACAAGTATGTTTTGACTCACAAAAGTGTCTTTGCAGAGCCCCGTATTCGGAGTGAGTGGAGGCGTTCGGAGTGAGTGGGGGCGTTCGGAGAGATTTGGGCCTCGCTCACCGAGATACTCTGGTTCAGGGGCAGAGTTTCATTCAACTAGGGTTGAGCCTGACTCCCGTGGTAAAACTGACTTTGGTCAAGAGTGTCACTACTGTCAAGGTTCAGGTCACTGGAAAAACGAATGTCCGATTCTCAGGGTAAATTCAGTACTTGCGCTTACATTAAATCTAAGCCTACGGCGTTAGCAGTGCCTGTTCCACATCAGTTCACTCCTGACACATTGTCTCAGGCCCAGGGGCATGTGAAAGTCCATATTGACCCAGACTATTTACCTTTCATTACGGAGGGTTTTGTGTCTGTTAGGAAGTAAGGACCTAGTGCCAGTGAAGATCCTGAAAGACACACGTGCCTCTGAATCGTTTGTGTTTGAGTCTGTGTTACCCTTCTCTGCTGAGACTGATTCGGGGAATAGTGTTCTAATTAGGGGAATAGGTTTGAACACTGTCAGTTCCATTGCATAAACTTATGTTGGATTGTGGACTGGTGAAAGGTGAGGTTGTTGTAGGGGTGCGTCCTTCGTTGCCTATTGAGGGTATCGACGTTATCCTTGGGAATATCTTGGCTGGTGAGCGTGAATGGCCTGTCGTGTTTCCATCTCTAGTGGTTTCCGCTAAGCCGTCATTTGTAGGGATTCCTGATGAGAGTGCGCAGATTTTCCCAGAGTCTGTAGTGACGCGTTCTATGAGCCGTGGCGACCTTGCACACTGCGCCGGCTAACAAGAATGGCACAAAGAAATCTGTCACTGCTTTCCCCGTTATCTGTACCCCGCTCCGATCTAATCAAGGAGCAACGGACTGACCCCACATTAGAAGAGTTGCGTGACCAAATTGTGCCCGTGGAACAGCTGGGAGATGTCGCCCATGGTTATTTTCTCCAAGAGGATGTCCTGATGAGAAAGTGGTTGTCTCATGGTGGTAGTTTTCTGGGGGAGGCGATTAGTCAGGTTGTTGTAACAGTTTAGCTTCGTGAGTTGGTGTTGACAACTTCCCACAACAATGTTGCTGGACATATGGGTGTGAGGAAAACCTACAATCGCATATTAAGATTTTTTTGGGGCCTAGGTTAAAGAGGGATGTTTCTGAGCTCATCAAAACTTGTCACACCTGTCAATTAACTGGTAAACCTAAGCAAGCTATTAAGCCGGTACCATTGTTTCCTATTCCTGTACTCAGCCAACCTTTTGAGTATCTGATTATTGACTGTGTTGGTCCTCTGCCTCGTTCTAAAAAGGGTAGTAGGTACCTGTTCACTGTGATGTCAGACCACTAGGTTTCCTGCTGCCTGTCCTCTCAGGTCTATCACCACTAGGTTTCCTGCTGCCTGTCCTCTCAGGTCTATCACCACTAGGTTTCCTGCTGCTTGTCCTCTCTGGTCTATCACCACTAGGTTTCCTGCTGCCTGTCCTCTCTGGTCTATCACCACTAGGTTTCCTGCTGCCTGTCCTCTCTGGTCTATCACCACTAGGTTTCCTGCTGCCTGCCCTCTCTGGTCTATCACCACTAGGTTTCCTGCTGCCTGTCCTCTCTGGTCTATCACCACTAGGTTTCCTGCTGCCTGTCCTCTCAGGTCTATCACCACTAGGTTTCCTGCTGCCTGTCCTCTCTGGTCTATCACCACTAGGTTTCCTGCTGCCTGTCCTCTCAGGTCTATCACCACTAGGTTTCCTGCTGCCTGTCCTCTCTGGTCTATCACCACTAGGTTTCCTGCTGCCTGTCCTCTCTGGTCTATCACCACTAGGTTTCCTGCTGCCTATCCTCTCCGGTCTATCACCACTAAGTCTGTGCTAAACTGAGTCAAAGCTTTTCTCACTGTTTGGAATCCCTAAGGTCATTCAGAGTGATCAAGGATCTAATTTCACCTCTAATCTGTTTGGTCAGGTTCTCCAACAGCTCCATCTTAAACACAATTTGTATAGCGCCTATCACGCGCAGAGTCAAGGAGCACTGGAACGTTTCCATCAAACACTTAAGTCTTTGTTGAGAGCATATTGTACTCAGATGGATAAGGATTGGGAGGAGGGGTTGCCTTGGTTATTGTTAGCCGCTTGGGAGGTTTCACAGGCGAGCACAGGTTTCAGTCCAAATGATCTTGTGTTTGGACATAGGGTGCGTGGACTTCTATCTGTTCTCCAGGATGACTGGAAGTCTCCCGAGCCTCCTCAGTCCCTGTTATCGTATGTGTGATTTCCGGCGATTTCCTGTACGCCGCTGGTGAGATGGCTAAAGAGAAACTATCATCTTCACAGGGGAGGATGTTTTACCTGTTTCTTGTTTTGTTCGGTTTCACAAATAAAGTATGTGGAATTACCGGCACCCTGCGCCTTGGTTATTAATTTACGACAGGGAATTTGAGGACAGTGAACGTGACAGAATTACCCACCACAAGAAGACCAAGCAGTGTGCGCCTACGGGGAAGACGAGGTGGACATGGGAGGACATCCTTGATGGCAAAGGATCCTGGACGTGGGAGGAGATCCAGGCCGGAAGAGAACGCTTCCCATGGGAACAGGTGGAAGCAGCGAGGGAGGAACAGCGACGAGATTGGGAGGCACGGCAACGAAGGGAGCCCGAGAGGCAGCCCCAAAACATTTTTTTTGGGGGGGGTGGGGCACACGGGGAGATTGGCTAAGTCAGGGTTCAGACCTGAGCCAACTACCCATGCTTACCGTGGGGTAAGTAGAACTGGTCAGGCAACGTGTTATGCGGTGATCCGCACGGTGTCGCCAGTGCGCCTGCACAGCCCAGTTCGTCCTGTGCCCCCTCCCCGCACTTCCAGGGCTAAAGTAAGCATCCAGCCAGGACGGGCTGTGCCAGCCCTAAGCTCCAGATCTCCAGCGCGCCTCCATGGCCCAGTATACCCTGTGCCTGCTTTGCACACCCAGTCTCCAGTGTGTCTCCCCAGTCCGGTGAGACCTGTTCCGGCTCCACGTAAGAAGCCTCCAGTGATAATCCATGGCCCGGAGCCTCAAGTGATAATCCATGGCAAGAAGCCTGTAGGGATGATCCGCGGCCCGAAGCCTGTAGGGATGATCCGCGGCAAGAAGCCTGTAGGGATGATCCGCGGCAAGAAGCCTGTAGGGATGACCCACAGCCCGGAGCCTCCTGAGACAGCCTGCGGCGCGGAGCCTCCTGAGACGGCCTGCGGCGCAGAGCCTCCTGAGACGGCCTGCGGCGCGGAGCCTCCTGAGACGGCCTGCGGCGCGGAGCCTCCTGAGACGGCCTGCGACGCGGAGCCTCCAGCGACGGCCTGCGGTCTGGAGCCTCCAGCAATGATCCTCGGTCCGGTTCCTTCGGCGAAGATCCACAGTCTGGTTCCTCTGGTGACACAAAAGTGGAGGGATCAGCAGGCAGAGTGGGGGCTACGTCCCGAACCGGAGCCGCCACCATGGGTAGATGTCCACCCGGACCCTCCCCTATAAGCTTTCGAAGACCTTAGAAAGGCAGGGTAGGATAAATATAGGTCTGTAGCAAAGATAATTTGAAAAATCCAAATAACTTCACAGATCTTTATTGTAAAGGGTTTAAACACTGTTTCCCATGCTTGTTCAAGGAACCATAAACAATTAATGAACATGCACCTGTGGAACGGTCGTTAAGACACTAACAGCTTACAGACGGTAGGCAATTAAGGTCACAGTTATGAAAACTTAGGACACTAAAGAGGCCTTTCTACTGACTTTGAAAAACACCAAAAGAAAGATGGCCAGTGTCCCTGCTCATCTGCGTGAACATGCCTTAGGCATGCTGCAGGAGGCATGAGGACTGCAGATGTGGCCAGGGCAATAAATTGCAATGTCCGTACTGTGAGATGCCTAAGACAGTGCTACAGGGAGACAGGACGGACAGCCGATCGCCCTCGCAGTGGCAGACCGCGTGTAACAACACCTGCACAGGATTGGTACATCCGAACATCACACCTGCGGGACAGGTACAGGATGACAACAACAACTGCCCGAGTTACACCAGGAACGCACAATCCCTCCATCAGTGCTCAGACTGTCCACAATAGGCTGAGAGAGGCTGGACTGAGGGCTTGTAGGCCTGTTGTAAGGCAAGTCCTCTCCAGACATCACCGGCAACAACGTCGCCTATGGGCACAAACCCACCATCGCTGAACCAGACAGGACTGGCAAAAAGTGCTCTTCACTGATGAGTCACGTTTTTGTCTCACCAGGGGTGGTGGTCAGATTTGCGTTTATTGTCGAAGGAATGAGCGTTACACCGAGGCCTGTACTCTGGAGCGGGATCGATTTGGAGGTGGAGGGTCCGTCATGGTTTGGGGCGGTGTGTCACGGCATCATCGGAATGAGCTTGTTGTCATTGCAGGCAATCTCAACGCTGTGCATCACAGGGAAGACATCCTCCTCCCTCGTGGTACCCTTCCTGCAGGCTCATCCTGACATGACCCTCCAGCATGACAATGCCACCAGCCATACTGCTCATTCTGTGCATGATTTCCTGCAAGACAGGAATGTCAGTGTTCTGCCATGGTCAGCGAAGAGCCCGGATCTCAATCCCATTGAGCTAGTCTGGGACCTGTTGGATTGGAGGGTGAGGGCTAGGGCCATTCCCCCCAGGAATGTCTGAGAACTTGCAGGTGCCTTGGAGGAAGAGTGGCATAACTGTAATGGTTTTGACTTGAGGTTATCGTTTATAGGGGTGCCAGGTAGGTTGTGCCTACCAGAGAAAATATTGGTTTCTCCTTATGGTTTGGGAGGGAATGAGTCCCATCTGGTCCGTCAAGTCTACACCAATACAAAGGACTCATGTAAGAGTCAGGATGGGAAGTACACTTTTCATAAACCCTTAACACATTGGAAAGAACTTCAAAAACAACGGTATTCTTTTGCGTGGGTTGTATTACTAACATAAATGATCACACACACACACAACAATATAACAAATAATGAGCTCTGGTTCCTCCAAAAAAGTCCTGTACCTCGAGCCTAAAAGAGTCCAGCCCGGTAAAGGAGTTCAGGGAACTCAAGTGACCTTAGTCACGCAATGTTTGTCCTTTCATACCAGTGTAGCGTAAACCCAGTGTCAATCATACAATCAAAATAACTATTATTTTACCACACAACTATAAAGTGTATCAAATCTTAATAAGTCCTCAACTACAACTAACTACATAAATCATCACGGTATACGTCACACCAAAACAAATGAAATACCGTATACAAAAAGGTTGTAGTCAGTCGGTCAGTCAGACAAGACAATCTGCTGACAGATCTCCAGCGGAGAAAGGCCATGAAGAACAACGGAGAGGTGTAGTCCACAGACGCAAAGAGTGGATCCGATCCTGGGTAAACTTGCTATTAGGCTACACAAAGCACACTTTTAACTGCAACACAACAAACGGAAGAGAGAAGCTTCGGAACTGAGGGTTGACCACATCCTCGTTCACGTCTCCATCACAACCCCACTTTTGCGCAGCTGATGTTGGCTATTTAATTGGGAATTAAAGGGGAAGCGCCCCATTGGAAGGAGAAGCACTATTTCATTGGGAATTAAAGGGAAAGCGCCCTATTGGAAGGAGAAGCACTATTTAATTGGGAATTAAAGGGAAAGCGCCCTATTGGAAGGAGAAGCACTGAGACGGTTCAGGAAAATTCAGGGCCGTCACATAACATCTCACAGCAAGAACTGGCAAATCTGGTGCAGTCCATGAGGAGGAGATGCACTGCAGTGTTAACTCGAAATGACACAACGACAAGGTTCCAGTTTAACAAAGTTTACTATACTGTATGAACATACTACAAGGTAGCCATTACACTCACGGCTAGGTCCATCCACGAACTAACTTCCGGCGCAGGCGCACTCTTGACTGAGTGATAGCCCCGTAATAACAGAAATATAGGGATACTTAAAACATGAACTTAACATGCAGTACTGGTGGCCACACCAGATACTGACTGTTACTTTCGATTTTGACCCCCCCCCCCTTTGTTCAGGGACACATTATTAAATTTCTGTTAGTCACATGTCTGTGGAACTTGTTCAGTTTATGTCTCAGTTTGTTGAATCTTGTTATGTTCATACAAATATTTACACATGTTAAGTTTGCTGAAAATAAATGCAGTTGACAGTGAGACTACGTTTCTTTTTTTGCTGAGTTTACAAATAAACAAATCAAAAAACTTCAGCCAAAGGACATTGGGTCAACCTGGGTTCAGTGTGTGTGTGTGTGTGTGTGTGTGTGTGTGTGTGTGTGTGTGTGTGTGTGTGTGTGTGTGTGTGTGTGTGTGTGTGTGTGTGTGTGTGTGTGTGTGTGTGTGTGTGTGTGTGTGTGTGTGTGTGTGTGTGTGTGCGTGCGTGCGTGCGTGCGTGCGTGCGTGCGTGCGTGCGTGCGTGCGCGTGTGCGCGCGCGCGTGTGTGTGTGTGTGTGTGTGTGTGTGTGCGTGCGTGTGCGTGTGTGTACCTGTCTGGAAGTTGGTCTTGAGTACGTCGGGTGGAAGTCCCACAACCCAGTTACAGATGCCCGCTATGCCACCACAAAGGAGGATCTTTGGCGTGCTGAGCTGGGACACACTGGAACAGGGTTAAACATTTATATAGCGAGGGATTGATAGCTGTTACCAATTATTACAGTTCTGGATGAAGAGGTGTTGGGGTTGTATTGGTAACATGAGACTGACCTTTCACCCTCAGCTGTCATTTTGTGTTTCAGGAAGTCATAAGCCATGAAGTAGGCACCATTAGAAGGCACATCTAGAGGGGGGAGAGAGCGAGAGAGAGAGAGCAACGGGGAGAAAGACAGGGAGAGAGAGAGTGACAGAGAGAATGATAGAGAAGGAGAAGAGAGGTATATTGTAAAAGGCATTTGAGAGCAACAGACTGGTGAACTAGTCTGATTTTATTGAACAACAATGATATATTTCAATCCAGGGTAGAACAACACTTGTAGTTAGTCATGTTGAATTTATACCTGATTTATATTACTATCATGGGAACCAAAGTGCAATATAGATTTAAACACACACACACACACACACACACACACACACACACACACACACACACACACACACACACACACACACACACACACACACACACACACACACACACACACACAGGGTAAAGTCTGGTGTGTGTACCTCTGATGAGTGTGAGTGTTGTTCCTTTGTAGATGGAGCGGATGCCTTGTGTTTTATACAGCTTGAGAGCACAGTCCAGAGGACCTGCATACCGTACTGCCTGCTGGCCCCCGCTGGCCTGCGCCTGCACCTACACACACACACACACACACATCTATCCAATCCTGTCAGATCCATTAGGGAGTAGTTAGGGAGTAGGAGCTAGAGGGAAGGGATTAGGAACTAGGGGCAAGGGAATAGGAACTAGGGGGAAGGGATTAGGAACTAGGTCGAAGGGATTAGGAACTAGGGGGAAGAGATTAGGGAGTAGGGGCAAGGGAGTAGGAGCTAGGGGGAAGGGAGAAGGAGCTAGGGGGAAGGAAGAAGGAGCTAGGGGGAAGGGAGTAGGAGCTAGGGGGAAGGGAGTAGGAGCTAGGGGGAAGGGAGTAGGAGCTAGGGGGAAGGGAGTAGGAGCTAGGGGGAAGGGAGTAGGAGCTAGGGGGAAGGGAGAAGGAGCTAGGGGGAAGAGATTAGGGAGTAGGGGCAAGGGAGTAGGAGCTAGGGGCAAGGGAGTAGGAGCTAGGGGGAAGGGAGAAGGAGCTAGGGGGAAGGGAGAAGGAGCTAGGGGGAAGGGAGAAGGAGCTAGGGGGAAGGGAGTAGGAGCTAGGGGGAAGGGAGTAGGAGCTAGGGGGAAGGGAGAAGGAGCTAGGGGGAAGGGAGAAGGAGCTAGGGGGAAGGTAGAAGGAGCTAGGGGGAAGGGAGTAGGAGCTAGGGGGAAGGGAGAAGGAACTAGGGGTTAGGGAGTAGGAGCTAGGGGGAAGGGAGAAGGAGCTAGGGGGAAGGGAGAAGGAGCTAGGGGGAAGGGAGTAGGAGCTAGGGGGAAGGGAGTAGGAGCTAGGGGGAAGGGAGAAGGAGCTAGGGAATAGGAACTAGGGGGAAGGGAGTAGGCGCTAGGGAATAGGAACTAGGGGGAAGGGAATAGGAACTAGGGGGAAGGGAGTAGGCGCTAGGGGGAAGGGGTTAGGGAGTAGGCGCTAGGGGGAAGGGGTTAGGGAGCAGGAACTAGGAGTTAGTGAGTAGGAGTTAGGGGTTAGGGAGTAGGAGCTAAGGGGAAGGGGTTAGGGATTAGTAGGTAGGAAGTAGTAGCTAGGGGGAAGGGGTGAGGGTGTAGGAGCTAAGGGGAAGGGGTTAGGGATTAGGAGGTAGGAAGTAGGAAGTAGTAGCTAGGGGGAAGGGGTGAGGGATTAGGAGGTAGGAAGTATTAGCTAGGGGGAAGGGGTGAGGGATTAGGAGGTAGGAAGTAGTAGCTAGGGGGAAGGGGGAAGGGATTAGAAGCTACAGGTTAGGAAGTAGGAGCTTAGGGTTCGGCAGTAAGAGCTAGGGGAATGGGTCAGGGAGTAGGAGTTAGGGGGAAGGAGATAGGGAGCAGGAGTTAGGGGGAAGGAGATAGGGAGCAGGAGTTAGGGAGTAAGAGCTAGGGGTTAGGGAGTAGGAGCTAGGGGGAAGGGGTTAGGGAGTGGGAGCTAGGGGTTAGGGAGTAGGAGCTAGGGGTTAGGGAGTAGGAGCTAGGGGTTAGGGAGTAGGAGCTAGTAGGAAGGGGTTAGGGAGTAGGAGCTAAGGGGAAGGGATTATGGATTAGGAGGTAAGATCTAGGGGGAAGGGGTGAGGGAGTAGAAGCTAGGGGTTAGGAAGTAGTAGCTAGGGGTTAGGCAGTAAGAGCTAGGGGAAAAGGTCAGGGAGTAGGGGGAAGTGGTTAACGAGAAGGAGATAGGGGAAGAGGTTATGGAGTAGGGGGAAGTGGTTAACGAGAAGGAGATAGGGGAGATAGGGGAAGAGGTCAGGGAGTAGGGGGAAGTGGTTAACGAGAAGGAGATAGGGGAGATAGGGGAAGAGGTCAGGGAGTAGGGGGAAGTGATTAACGAGAAGGAGATAAGGGAAGAGGTTAGGGAGTAGGGAGTAGGACCTAGGACAGGGGCAGGGAGTGAGTGTAGTAATTTTACCTGTAGTAAACACTTGACCCTTTCTCCAGGACACACTATCACTGTAGTGAAAACACCTGCTAGACAGCCTGAGAGAAAGAGTTGGGTAGGCCTGACAGAGAGAGGGGGGAGAGATAAAAAGGGGAGAGAGAGATAGGTAAACGTGAGGAATGTGTATGTGGTAGTCACTCAGGGGTGGGAAGGATGGAAGTGAATGATAGGAGAAGAGCTACAGATATATTTAGGCTTCATATTTCAACTATTACACACACACACACACACACACACACACAGACACACACACACACACACACACACACACACACACACAGACACACAGGAACACAGAAAGGAACACAGAAAGAAAGAAAGGAACACAGAAAGAAAGAAAGGAACACAGAAAGGAACACAGAAAGGAACACAGAAAGAAAGGAACACAGAAAGGAACACAGAAAGAAAGGAACACAGAAAGGAACACAGGAAGAAAGAAAGGAACACAGAAAGGAACACAGGAAGAAAGAAAGGAACACAGAAAGGAACACAGAAAGAAAGGAACACAGAAAGGAACACAGAAAGAAAGAAAGGAACACAGAAAGGAACACAGGAAGAAAGAAAGGAACACAGAAAGGAACACAGGAAAGAAAGAAAGGAACACAGAAAGGAACACAGAAAGGAACACAGAAAGAAAGGAACACAGAAAGGAACACAGAAAGGAACACAGAAAGAAAGAAAGGAACACAGAAAGGAACACAGAAAGAAAGAAAGGAACACAGAAAGGAACACAGAAAGAAAGAAAGGAACACAGAAAGGAACACAGAAAGGAACACAGAAAGAAAGGAACACAGAAAGGAACACAGAAAGGAACACAGAAAGAAAGGAACACAGAAAGGAACACAGAAAGGAACACAGAAAGAAAGAAAGGAACACAGAAAGAAAGAAAGGAACACAGAAAGGAACACAGAAAGAAAGAAAGGAACACAGAAAGGAACACAGAAAGGAACACAGCAAGAAAGGATGTCATGTCTACTCCCACTACGCCTCCCCTCGACGCCACCGGTTTACTAGCCACCGGGTTACCAGCCACCGGGTTACTAGGCACCGGGTTACTAACCACCGGGTTACTAGCCACCGGGTTACTAACCACCGGTTTACTAGCCACCGGGTTACTAGCCACCGGGTTACTAGCCACCGGGTTACTAGCCACCGGTTTACTAGCCACCGGGTTACTAACCACCGGGTTACTAACCACCGGGTTACTAGCCACCGGTTTACTAACCACCGGGTTACTAACCACCGGTTTACTAGCCACCGGGTTACAAGCCACCGGTTTACTAGCCACCGGTTTACAAGCCACCGGGTTACTAACCACCGGGTTACTAGGTACTGGGTTACTAGCCACCGGGTTACTAACCACCGGTTTACTAGCCACCCGGTAACTAACCACCGGGTTACTAACCACCGGGTTACTAGCCACCGGGTTACTAGCCACCGGGTTACTAGCCACCGGTTTACTAGCCACCGGGTTACTAGCCACCGGTTTACTAGCCACCGGGTTACTAGCCACCGGTTTACTAGCCACCGGTTTACTAACCACCGGTTTACTAACCACCTGTTTACTAACCACCGGGTTACTAGCCACCGGTTTACCATTCACCGGGTTACTAACCACCGGTTTACTAACCCCCGGTTTACTAACCACCGGGTTACTAACCACCGGTTTACTAACCACCGGTTTACTAGCCACCGGGTTACTAGCCACCGGGTTACTAGCCACCGGGTTACTAGCCACCGGGTTACTAGGCACCGGGTTACTAACCACCGGGTTACTAACCACCGGTTTATTAGCCACCGGTTTACTAGGCACCGGGTTACTAACCACCGGGTTACTAGTCACCGGGATACTAACCACCGGGTTACTAGGCACCGGGTTACTAACCACCGGTTTACTAGCCACCGGTTTACTAGCCACCGGGTTACTAACCACCGGGTTTACTAGCCACCGGTTTACTAGCCACCGGGTTACTAACCACCGGGTTACTAACCACCGGGTTACTAACCACCGGGTTACTAACCACCGGTTTACCAGCCACCGGTTTACTAGCCACCGGGTTACTAACCACCGGGTTACCAGCCACCGGTTTACTAGCCACCGGGTTACTAATCACCGGTTTACTAGCCACCGGGTTACTAGCCACCGGGTTACTAGCCACCGGGTTACTAACGACCGGTTTACTAGCCACCGGGTTACTAGCCACCGGGTTACTAGCCACCGGGTTACTAGCCACCGGGTTACTAGCCACCGGTTTACTAGCCACCGGTTTACTAGCCACCGGGTTACTAGCCACCGGTTTACAAACCACCGGTTTACTAGCCACCGGTTTACTAGCCACCGGGTTAATAACCACCGGGTTACTAGCCACCGGGTTACTAACCACCGGTTTACTAACCACCGGGTTACTAATCACCGGGTTACTAGCCACCGGTTTACTAGCCACCGGGTTACTAACCACCGGGTTACTAGCCACCGGTTTACCAGCCACCGTGTTACTAACCACCGGTTTACTAACCACCGGTTTACTAGCCACCGGTTTACTAGCCACCGGTTTACCAGCCACCGGGTTACTAACCACCGGTTTACTAGCCACCGGGTTACTAGCCATCGGGTTACTAGCCACCGGGTTACTAACCACCGGTTTACTAGCCACCGGTTTACTAGCCACCGGTTTACCAGCCACCAGGTTACTAACCACCGGTTTACTAACCACCGGTTTACCAGCCACCGGGTTACTAACCACCGGTTTACTAGCCACCGGGTTACTAGCCACCGGGTTACTAGCCACCGGGTTACTAGCCACCGGGTTTCTAACCACCGGGTTACTAGCCACCGGGTTACTAACCACCGGGTTACTAGCCACCGGGTTACCAGCCACCGGGTTACTAACCACCGGTTTACTAGCCACCGGGTTACTAACCACCGGTTTACTAACCACCGGTTTACTAGCCACCGGGTTACTAACCACCGGGTTACTAACCACCGGTTTCCTAACCACCGGGTTAGTAGCCACCGGGTTACTAACCACCGGTTTACTAGCCACCGGTTTACCAGCCACCGGGTTACTAACCACCGGTTTACTAACCACCGGTTTACTAGCCACCGGTTTACTAGCCACCGGTTTACCAGCCACCGGGTTACCAACCACCGGTTTACTAGCCACCGGGTTACTAGCCACCGGGTTACTAGCCACCGGGTTACTAACCACCGGGTTACTAGCCACCGGGTTACTAACCACCGGTTTACTAGCCACCGGGTTACTAACCACCGGTTTACTAGCCACCGGGTTACTAACCACCGGGTTTACTAACCACCGAGTTTACTAACCACCGGTTTACCAGCCACCGGTTTACCAGCCACCGGGTTACTAACCACCGGTTTACTAGCCACCGGTTTACTAGCCACCGGTTTACCAGCCACCGGTTTACCAACCACCGGGTTACTAGGCACCGGGTTACTAACCACCGGTTTACTAGCCACCGGTTTACTAGCCACCGGTTTACTAGCCACCGGTTTACCAGCCACCGTGTTACTAACCACCGGTTTACTAACCACCGTTTTTCTAGCCACCGGTTTAATAGCCACCGGTTTACCAGCCACCGGGTTACCAACCACCGGTTTACTAGCCACCGGGTTACTAGCCACCGGGTTACTAGCCACCGGGTTACTAGCCACCGGGTTACTAACCACCGGGTTACTAGCCACCGGGTTACCAGCCACCGGGTTACCAACCACCGGTTTACTAGCCACCGGGTTACTAACCACCGGTTTACTAACCACCGGTTTACTAGCCACCGGGTTACTAACCACCGGGTTACTAACCACCGGTTTACTAACCACCGGGTTAATAGCCACCGATTTACTAGCCACCGGGTTACTAACCACCGGTTTACTAGCCACCGGGTTACTAACCACCGGGTTACTAGCCACCGGTTTACTAACCACCGGTTTACTAACCGCCGGGTTACTAGCCACCGGTTTACTAGCCACCGGTTTACTAGCCACCGGGTTACTAACCACCGGTCCTGGGAACCATCATTACGCTCGCCTGTTCTTCATGATGAGGCTCGCCTGTGTAACGAGTGCGCTAAGAGTCGGGAAGCAAGTTCAGGGAGTGAGTGTTTTAATATATAAACACAAACAACGCACCGACATGAATCAGAGTCAATAACACCTGAGGATAGAACCAAGGGGAGTGACAGATATAGGGAAGATAATCAAGGAGGTGATGGAGTCCAGGTGATTGTCATGAGGCGCTGGTATGCTTGATGTTGGTGCAGGTGTGTGGGATAATCAGCAGCCTGATGACCTAGAGGACGGAGACGGAGTATATGTGACTACCTGGACTCCATTTCCTCTCTCATTACCTCCTCTATATCTGGCACTCCCTTAGGTCTATTCCCCAGGCAGTATTAATGTTGCTCCATGTCCGTACGCTACACTTGTGCCTTGCATTGTTCTCTGTTATGTTTATTATTAAACTCACTACCTGCACTTGCTTCCCGTTTCCCAGCGTCATTGTTACAAAGAAAGAAAGGAATACAGAATGAAAGGAATACAGAAAGAAAGAACTACAGAATGAAAGAAAGAACTAGAAAGAAAGAAAGAACTACAGAAAGAAAGAAAGAACTACAGAAAGAAAGAACTACAGAAAGAAAGAAAGAACTACAGAAAGAAAGGACTACAGAAAGAAAGGATTACAGAAATTAAGAACTACAGAAAGGAAGAAAGGAATACCTACATCAGCGTCTTAGTGGGGTCTGGTTGCAACATCTGTTTTCCCAGTCCGAACCCAAAGAAACTAATGGCCATCATAGGAGCTACGCTGGCTAGGGGGGCCCCCATCCCCTTGTACAGCCCAAGAAGTCCCTACACACACACACACACACACACACACACACACACACACACACACACACACACGGGTTAGAGTGAGATCAAGAAGGGATATTTGTACATTTTGTTTAACATATTATGTGTACGATGTGTGTGTGTTTGTGTGTGTGCGTGCTTGTGCGTGCGTGCGTGTGCGTGCGTGCGTGTGTGCGTGTGTGCGTGTGTGTGTGTACTGGATCCTGTATGTCCAGGATCCAGTTGCAGAGGGAGGTGTTTAGTCCCAGGGTCCTTAGCTTAGTAATGAGCTTTGAGGGCACTATGGTGTTGAACACTGAGCTGTAGTCAATAAATAGCATTCTCACATAGGTGTTCCTTTTGTCCAGGTGGGAAAGGGCAGTGTGGAGTGCAATAGAGATTGCATCATATGTGGATCTGTTGGTGCAGTATGAAAATTAGGGTGGGTCTAGGGTTTCCCTTGGGTCTTTGCGTGTCAAAAACAATACACGTCAAATAAGCTTTTAATTTGACACATCAAATAACACCATTTTATTATAGAATGTTGTGTGTGCTGAGTTTTCAGGTGCAAGTCAAACTCCACCACTACAACCAGTAGCATTGTCAAAGTTGTACAAAAAAATACAAGTCTGCAAACAAAGAACATGCCGGCCACAAACGATGTGTTTACAATACCGCATTGGTAATAAGGCATTATGTGTTCGACCGAATGGGAAAATGTCTGTGTGAGCATTTGAAATAAGATTAGGATCAAAACATTTTGCTAATATCTTTGATAGAGATGTTATTAGCAGCTTCTGCGGTAGTTAGCTAGCGTTAGCTTGGTACCTAGCTAACACCAATGCAACCAGCCTGAAAACAATGACCGGTAGAAACTGCAGTCATTTTCAATATTCTTAGCAATGATTTAGGAATCCATGTGAGTATTAGCTAGGTAGCCACTTGTTGTTTAACTTCAGTTCATGAAAATAACTAGCTAGCTAATTACTTAACCCTGTTGCCCAAAGCTAACGTTATAAGCAGCCGAGTAGCTTATCTCTGGCTAGTGAGGCTCGACCGGTTTATGTTTTGTGAAGCTAGCCACAATAAGGATTAGCCACAATAGTGGAAGGTGCGGTTGGCCTTCAAAAATAGAACATTACAATTTATTTAGACTAGATAATGGTATTACAAGGTTAGAGTGTTGTAATGTGGAGCAATGAAATGGGGTATCAGTCTACTTGGTGAGAACAGAACACAACTGTGAAGAGTTTATGCAAATATTAGCGTTGTAGCTCTTATCAGGGACTTTGACTGTGTGAAATCACCTGCCCAGTCAGCCTATTGTGCGTACTGACAATCATATTGTACTGTACAGCCTTACCTAAGGATTGGTGTTACGGATACAGGTATCTTGAGTGTGTATTTCTTTTCTCTCCTTCTCCTCCTCACAGGTGGCAATCATCATTCCCCAATCAGAAGACACCTGCTCCTTTTCCATTACCCTATCACAGCCCCTTTCCCTTGGTTTAAAAACCCAGTCAGAAGCTCAATCTACAAGTCATTCAATCTCTCTCCTGCTCTCCTTGTATGCTGAGCTCTCTCTTTTGTTTTGCACCTACATGTCACATTTGTCCAGTACCTGTGAGTATTGTTTTGTTATGGGGATCAATTAATTGGGGATCAATTAATTGGGGATCAATTAATTGGGGTATCAGTCTACTCAGTATCCAAGTGCTCCTCAGTGATCAGACTCCAAAACATCTACGTTGTATTGTTTCTCCTCTGGAATAGTGTTCAATACACATAGTAGGTTGACTGGTACAATAAATGTGGCTCAATTCAGTGGTTTCAGATTCCCACAATCAAATCAAAGTTTATTTGTCACAGGCGCTGAATACAACAGGTGTAGTAGACCTTACAGTGAAATGCTTACTTACAGGCTCTAACCAATAGTGCAAAAAAAGGTATTAGGTGAACAATAGGTAGTTAAGAAATAAAACAGTAAAAAGACAGGCTGTATACAGTAGAGAGGTTCTAAAAGTAGCGAGGCTATAAAAGTAGCGAGGTTACATACAGACACCGGTTAGTCAGGCTGATTGAGGTAGTATGTACATGTAGATATGGTTAAAGTGACTATACATATATGATGAACAGAGAGGCTATATACAGGAGAGAGGCTATATACAGGAGAGAGGCTATATACAGTAGAGAGACTATATACAGGAGAGAGGCTATATACAGACACCGGTTAGTCAGGCTGATTGAGGTTGTATGTACATGTAGATATGGTTAAAGTGACTATGCATATATGATGAACAGAGTAGCAGTAGCGTAAAAGAGGGGGTGGCGGGACACAATGCAGATACCCCAGTTAGCCACTGTGCGGGAGCACTGGTTGGTCGGCCCAATTGGAGGTAGTATGTACATGAATGTATAGTTAAAGTGACTATGCATATATGATAAACAGAGAGTAGCAGTAGTGTAAAAAGAGGGGTTGGGGGGGGGGCACACAATGTAAATAGTCCGGGTAGCCATTTGATTATCTGTTCAGGAGTCTTATGGCTTGGGGGTAAAAACTGTTGAAGCCTTTTTGTCCTAGACTTGGCACTCCAAAACCGCTTGCCATGCGGTAGTAGAGAGAACAGTCTATGACTCTGGTGGCTGGGGTCTTTGGCAATTTTTAGGGCCTTCTTCTGACAGCGCCTGGTGTAGAGGTCCTGGATGGCAGGCAGCTTAGCCCCAGTGATGTACTGGGCTGTACGCACTACCCTCTGTAGTGCCTTGCGGTCAGAGGCCGAGAAATTGCCACATGCTCGGCGCGTGTAGCGGAGTATATCAGAATGTCATCAATATACACCACTACACCCTGCCCGTGCAAATCCCTGAAAATCTTGTCTACACAGGCTTGGAAAACTGATGGAGCATTCATCAACCCGTACAGCATGACGAGGTACTCATAATGGCTTGAGGTGGTACTGAACGCCGTCTTCCACTCGTCTCCCTCCCGGATACGCACCAGGTTGTACGCGCTCCAGAGATCTAGTTTCGTGAAGAAGCGCGCCCCGTGCATTGACTCAATCGCCGTGGCGATGAGAGGTAGCGGGTAACTGTACCTCACCGTGATTTGATTTAGACCTCGATAGTCAATACACGGGCGCAGACCTCCCTCTTCCTTCTTCACAAAAAAGAAACTCGAGGAGGCGGGTGAAGTGGAAGACCGAATGTACCCCTGACGCAGGGATTCGGAGACATATTTCTCCATAGCCGCCGTCTCCACTTGTGACAGGGGATACACGTGACTCCTGGGAAGTGTGGCGTCTACCAGGAGATTTATCGCACAATCCCCCCCGTCGATGGGGTGGTAATTGTGTCGCCTTCTTTTTACAGAAGGCGAGAGCCAAATCGGCATATTCAGGGGGAATGCGCACGGTGGAGACCTGGTCTAGACTTTCCGCCGTAGTAGCACCAATGGAAACCCCTAAACACCTCCCCGAGCACACTCGTGACCACCCCGTGAACTGGGAAGGGCATATCCACTGGAACAATGGGGATCCCTAATCTATGGGCAAATGATCTGTCAATGAAATTCCCAGCTGCGCCTGAATCGACGAGCGCCTTATGCTTGGAATGCGGGGGAAACTCAGGAAAAGTAACGTTCAAAAACATGTGGGCAACAGAGAGCTCTGGGTGAGCATGGTGCCGGCTCACCTGGGGGGACGCGAGAGTGCCCTGCCTGCTGCCTCGACTCCCAGAGGAACCTCCCCAGCAGCGACCGGCAGTGTGCCCTCAGATGTACGAGCCGTTTACCCACCGCTCTACCCTCAGGGGGGTGGTTGAAGACTGCCCGGAAGCGGCGGGTGAAATCTTCGAAGTGGTCCGCATCCCCTTCCCCCCCACACTGCGTTGGCCTACTCCAGGGCTCTCCCTGAGAGGCATGAGACGAAGGCAGACACCCTCTCTCAATCCGAAGGCGCCGGGTGAACGGTTGCTAGGTAGAGCTCCAGTTGTAATAGAAAACCCTGACATTGTGCAGCTGTCACGTCATACTCCCTAGGTAGGGCAAGACGAATCCCACTGAGACCTGGTGAAAGAGGGGCGAGTAGTGGAGACCTTGGTTGCGCTGGTGGAGGTGCTGCGATCCATAGTCTGTAGAACGCGATCCATGGTGGCGCCGAGATGATGGAGCATCGCCGCTTGCTCCTGGACGCGCTCCTCGACCCCAATAACAGGAGTACCTGCTCCTGCTGACTCCATGACAACTGGTGTGTGATTCTGTCAGGCGGTGGGTGTAGCTGGTGCATGAAGTCAGGCGCAGGAGAGCAGAGATGAGTGAACAACGCACTTTACTTAAAAAATAGCACAAAGTAAACATACCAATGTGCGAACAATAATGGTTGTCACAAAACACGGGTGAAAACAGCACCCGAAAAAACCAGCCGGAAACGTACCGACCTGAACAATAAACAATCACACACAAAGACATGGGGGAAACAGAGGGTTAAATACATGACCAGTAATTGGGAAATGAAAACCAGGTGTGTGGGAAACAAAGACAAAACCAATGGAAAATAAAAAGTGGATCGGCGATGGCTAGAAGACCGGTGACGTCGACCGCCGAGCGCCGCCCAAACAAGGAGAGGAACCGACTTCGGCGGAAGTCGTGACAGTAACATTGTTTGCATCCATCAGCTAGCTAACTTTCCTTATGACCAGCACTGTAGGTGCGCGAGACAACTTTACCAGCATCATAGCATACGTATTGATGAATTGTTGTGAAATTTAAAATACGAGTTAGTGTAATCAATGTGTAATAACTACGTAAAAGATTTGTAAACGTGTTAAATTATAATTTTTTTATTTTTATTTCACCTTAATTTAACCAGGTAGGCTAGTTGAGAATAAGTTCTCATTTACAACTGCGACCTGGCCAAGATAAAGCAAAGCAGTGCGACACAATCAACAACACAGAGTTACACATGGAATAAACAAAAATACAGTCAATAATACAATAGAAAAAGTCTATATAAAGTGCGTGCAAATGAGGTAGGATAACGGAGGAAAGGCAATAAATAATCCATAGTGGTGAAATAATTACAATATAGCAATTAAACACTGGAGTGATAGATGTGCAGAAGATGAGTGTGCAAGTAGAGATACTGGGGTGCAAAGGAGCAAAATAAATAAAATAAATAACAGTATGGGGATGAGGTAGTTGGATGGGCTATTTACAGATGGGCTACGTACAGGTGCAGTGATCTGTGAGCTGCTCTGACAGCTGGTGCTTAAAGTTAATGAGGGAGATATGAGTCTCCAGCTTCAGTGATTTTTGCAGTTTGTTCCAGTCATTGGAAGCAGACATCTGGACGGAAAGGCGGCCAAAGGAGGAATTGGCTTTGGGGGTGACCAGTGAAATATACCTGCTGGAGTGTGTGCTACAGGTGGGTGCTGCTATAGTGACCAGTGAGCTGAGATAAGGCGGGGCTTTACCTAGCAAAGACTTGTAGATGACCTGTAGCCAGTGGGTTTGGCGACAAATATGAAGCGAGGGCCAGCCAATGAGAGCATACAGGTCGCAGTGGTGGGTGGTATATGGGGCTTTGGTGATAAAGCGGATGGCACTGTAGTAGACTGCATCCAATTTGCTGAGTAGAGTGTTGCAGGCTATTTTGTAAATGACAACGCCGAAGTCGAGGATCGGTAGGATGGTCAATTTTACGAGGGTATGTTTGGCAGCATGAGTGAAGGATGCTTTGTTGCGATATAGGAAGCCGATTCTAGATTTCATTTCAGATTGGAGATGCTTAATGTGAGTCTGGAAGGAGAGTTTACAGTGTAGCCAGACACCTAGGTATTTGTAGTTGTCCACATATTCTAAGTCAGAACCGTCCAGAGTAGTGATGCTGGACGAGCGGGCAGGTGCAGGCAGCGATCGGTTGAACAGCATGCATTTAGTTTTACGAGCTTTTAAGAGCAGTTGGAGGCCATGGAAGGAAAGTATTATGTGACGTCAGGTCCCGATATGTCAACAAGCTTATTTGATGCGTCAAATAGTGTTATTTGATGTGTATCTTTTTGACACGCAAAGACCCAAATGGCGTTCCATAGTTCAAGCACCTTTGGCAGCGATTACAGCCTCAAGTCTTCTTGGGTATGACACTACAAGCTTGGTACATCTGTGTTTGGGGAGTTTCTCCCATTCCTCTCTGCAGATCCTCTCAAGCTCTGTCAGGTTGGATTGGCAGTGTCGCGGCACAGCTATTTTCAGGTCTCTCCAGAGATGTTCGATCGGGTTCAAGTCCGGGCTCTGGTTGGGACACTCAAGGACATTCAGAGACTTGTCCCAAAGCAACACCTGCATTGTCTTGGCTGTGTGCTTAGGGCCGATGTCCTGTTGGAAAGTGAACCTTCGCCCCAGTCTGAGGTCCTTAGCGCTCTGGAGCAGGTTTTCATCAAGGATCTCTCTGTACTTTGCTACATTCATCTTTGCCTCAATCCTGACTAGTCTCCCAGTGTCTGCCACTGAAAAACATCCACACAGCATGATGCTGCCACCACCATGCTTCACCGTAGGGATGGTGCCAGGTTTCCTGGAGACGTGACGCTTGGCATTCAGGCCAAAGAGTTCAATCTTGGTTTCATCTGAACAGAGAATCTTGTTTCTCATGGTCTGAGAGTCTTTAGG
Organism: Salmo trutta; assembly: GCF_901001165.1. Taxonomy (NCBI): domain Eukaryota; kingdom Metazoa; phylum Chordata; class Actinopteri; order Salmoniformes; family Salmonidae; genus Salmo; species Salmo trutta. The sequence continues at coordinate 513,502 of NC_042984.1, read as the reverse complement.
TACCTTTTGGCAAACTCCAAGCGGGCTGTTATGTGCCTTTTACGGAGGAGTGGTTTCCGTCTGGCCACTCTACCATAAAGGACTGATTGGTGGAGTGCTGCAGAGAGGGTTGTCCTTCTTGAAGGTTCACCCATCTCCACAGAGGAATTCTAGAGCTCTGTCAGAGTGACCATCGGGTTCTTGGTCACCTCCCTGACCAAGGCCCTTCTCCCCAGATTGCTCAGCTTGGCCAGGAGGCCAGCTCTAGGAAGAGTCTTGGTGGTTCCAAACTTCTTCCATTTAAGAATGATGAAGGCCACCGTGTTCTTGGGGACCTTAAATGCTGCAGACCTGTTTTGGTACCCTTTCCCAGAAATGTCTCAACACAATCCTATCTTGGAGCTCTATGGACAATTCCTTTGACTTCATGGCTTGGTTTTTGCTCTGACATGCACTGTCAACTGTGGGACCTTATTTAGACAGGTGTGTGCCTTTCCAAATCATGTCCAATCAATTGAATTTACCACAGGTGGACTCCAATCAAGTTGTAGAAACATCTGAAGGATGATCAATGGAAACAGGATGCACCTGAGATCAATTTCGAGTCTCACAGAAAAGGGTCTGAATACTTTTGTAAATAAGGCAGCTGTTTTTTATTTCTAATACATTTGCAAAAATGAAAAGAAAACTATTTATTTAATCCATTGTAGAATAAGACTGTAACGTAACAAAACGTGGAAAAGTCTAGGGGTCTGAATACTTTCTGAAGGCACTGTATGTGTGTTCACCTCTTTGGAGACAGTCTTGAGGAAGCAGTCATAAGCGCCTTTGTAGAGGACATCCTGTCTGGGCACTCTGGGCTGGGTCTGTAGCCGCACCTGTTGTGTACATAATACTACAGTATTATACAGTGGTAGGATAACACAATAATACAGTTGTATACAGTGGTAGGTTAACACACAATACCACAGTGTTATACAGTGGTAGGATAACACAATACTACAGTTGTATACAGTGGTAGGATAACACACAATACTATGGTATTATATAGCTGTAGGATAACACACAATACTAGTGTTATACAGTGGTAGGATAACACAATACCACACTGTTATACAGTGGTAGGATAACAAACAATACCACACTGTTATACAGTGGTAGGATAACACACAATACCACAGTGTTATACAGTGGTAGGATAACACACAATACCACAGTGTTATACAGTGGTAGGATAACACAATACTACAGAGTAAATACATTTGAATTTAACCACTTTTTGACAGCATCCCTTTTGATTTAAACAAAACTCACCATACATGTTTGTCCATGGAAGAAGTGTTCAGAAAGTGACTATTAGGACCTGAATGAGAAATATATGCTGAAAGATGCCCTATTACCCCACTATTACCCCACCGTAGTACTATTACCCCACCGTAGCACTATTACTCCACTATTACCCCACCGTACCACTATTACCCTACTATTACCCCACCGTACCACTATTACCCCACCGTACCACTATTACCCCACTATTACCCCATCGTACCACTATTACCCCACCGAACAACTATTACCCCACCAAACCACTATTACCCCACCGAACCACTATTACTCCACTATTAAACCCACCGTACCACTATTACCCCACTATTACCCCACCATACCACTATTACCCCACCGCACCACTATTACCCCGCCATACCACTATTACCCCACCGTACCACTATTACCCCACCATACCACTATTACCCCACCATACCACTATTACCCCACCGTACCACTATTACCCCACCATACCACTATTACCCCACCGTACCACTATTACCCCACCGTACCACTATTACCCCACCGTACCACTATTACCCCACCGTACCACTATTACCCCACTATTACCCCACCGTACCACTATTACCCCACTATTACCCCACCGTACCACTATTACCCCACCGCACCACTATTACCCCACCATACCACTATTACCCCACTATTACCCCACCGTACCACTATTACCCCACTATTACCCCACTATTACCCCACTAATACCCCACCGTACCAGTATTACCACTATTACCCCACTATTACCCCACTATTACCCCACCGTACCACTATTACCCCACCGTACCAGTATTACCACTATTACCCCGCCGTAAAACTATTACCCCACCATACCACTATTACCCCACTGTACCACTATTACCCCACTGTACCACTATTACCCCACCGAACCACTATTACCCCACCGAACCACTATTACCCCACTATTACCCCACTATTACCCCACCGTACCACTATTACCCCACCGTACCACTATTACCCCACTGTACCACTATTACCCCACTGTACCACTATTACCCCACTGTACCACTATTACCCCACTATTACCCCACCGTACCACTATTACCCCACTGTACCACTATTACCCCACTGTACCACTATTACCCCACTGTACCACTATTACCCCACTGTACCACTATTACCCCACCGAACCACTATTACCCCACCGAACCACTATTACCCCGCTGAACCACTATTACCCCACTATTACCCCACCGTACCACTATTACCCCACCGAACCACTATTACCCCACCGTACCACTATTACCCCACCGTACCATTATTACCCCACCGTACCACTTACCCCACTATTACCCCACTATTACCCCACTATTACCCCACCGTACCACTATTACCCCACTATTACCTCACTATTACCCAACTATTACTCCACCGTACCACTATTACCCCACCATTACCCCACCGAACCACTATTACCCCACCGTACCACTATTACCCCACCGTACCACAATTACCCCACTATTACCCCACTATTACCCCACCGTACCACTATTACCCCACCGCACCACTATTACCCCACCGCACCACTATTACCCCACCGCACCACTATTACCCCACCGTACCACAATTACCCCACTATTACCCCACTATTACCCCACTATTACCCCACCGTACCACTATTACCCCACCGTACCACTATTATCCCACTATTACCCCACCGCACCACTATTACCCCACCGTACCACAATTACCCCACTATTACCCCACTATTACCCTACTATTACCCCACCGTACCACTATTACCCCACCGTACCACTATTACCCAACTATTACCCCACCGTACAGCTATTACCCCACTGTACCACTATTACCCCACCGTACCACTATTACCCCACCGTACCACTATTACCCCACTATTACCCCACCGTACCACTATTACCCCACCGTACCACTATTACCCCACCGTACCACTATTACCCCACCGTACCACTATTAGCCCACTATTACCCCACTATTACCCCACTATTACCCCACCGTAACACTATTACCCCACCGTACCACTATTACCCCACCGTACCACTATTACCCCACCGTACCACTATTACCCCACTATTACCCCACCGTACCACTATTACCCCACTATTACCCCACCGAACCACTATTACCCCACCGAACCACTATTACCACACCGTACCACAATTACCCCACTATTACCCCACCGTACCACTATTACCCCACTATTACCCCACCGTACCACTATTACCCCACCGTACCACTATTACCCCACCGTACCACTATTACCCCACTATTACCCCACCGTACCACTATTACCCCACCGAACAACTATTACCCCACCGAACCACTATTACCCCACTATTACCCCACTATTACCCCACTATTACCCCACTATTACCCCACCGTACCACTATTACCCCACCGTACCACTATTACCCCACCGTACCACTATTACCCCGCCGTACCACTATTACCCCACCGTACCACTATTACCCCACCGTACCACTATTACCCCACTATTACCCCACCGAACCACTATTACCCCACCGAACCACTATTACCCCACCGAACCACTATTACCCCACCGTACCACAATTACCCCACTATTACCCCACCGTACCACTATTACCCCACCGTACCACTATTACCCCACCGTACCACTATTACCCCACTATTACCCCACCGTACCACTATTACCCCACTATTACCCCACTATTACCCCGCCGTACCACTATTACCCCACCGTACCACTATTACCCCACCGCATCACTATTACCCCACTATTACCCCACCGTACCACTATTACCCCACCGTACCACTATTACCCCATCGTACCACTATTACCCCACTATTACCCCGCCGTACCACTATTACCCCACCGTACCACTATTACCCCACCGCACCACTATTACCCCACTATTACCCCACTATTACCCCACCGTACCACTATTACCCCACCGTACCACTGTTACCCCACCGTACCACTATTACCCCACTATTACCCCACCGTACCACTATTACCCCGCCGAACCACTATTACCCCACCGTACCACTATTACCCCACTATTACCCCGTCGTACCACTATTACCCCACCATACCACTATTACCCCACCGTACCACAATTACCCCACTATTACCCCACCGTAACACTATAACCCCACCGTACCACTATTACCCACTATTACCCCACCGTACCACTATTACCCCACTATTACCCCACCGTACCACTATTACCCCACCGTACCACTATTACCCCACCGTACCACTATTACCCCACTATTACCCCACCGTACCACTATTACCCCACCGTACCACTATTACCCCACTATTACCCCACCGTACCACTATTACCCCACCGTACCACTATTACCCCACTATTACCCCACCGTACCGCGAACAGGGGAACTGCTGAGGGGAGGAAGGCTCATCAGAAGAAAGGATCGGTGTCCTGCAAGCAGTTCAAATAATCATAAATATTATGGATTTTAAACATTTAGGTACATATTAGTATCTTATATCTGCTGAAAGCTTACATTCTTGTTAATCTAACTGCACTGTCTGATTTACAGTAGCTATTACAGCGAAAACACACCATGCGATTATTTGTGGATGGTGCCCTTCATCAAAATATTTTTCCACCGGCACAGGTTTCATACATTCAGATATAACGATAAAGTATTCACTTACTTTTTGAAAATCTTCCTCTGATTTGCCATCCAAAGGGTCCCAGCTATTTTTTTTAACCTTTATTTAACTAGGCAAGTCAGTTTAGAACAAATTCTTATTTCAATGACAGTCTAGGAACAGTGGGTTAACTGCCTTGTTCAGGGCAGTTAACCCACAGAAACCTACCCTATAGGACACACAACCCCTGGTTGATTGATGCATGAAAGGCTTGAGGCTATCGTTGTAGGTCCTAGGAGTACGTGTCTATCTGCCTGTCTATCTGCCTGTCTATCTGCCTGTCTGTCTGCCTGTCTATCTGCCTGTCTGTCTGCCTGTCTGTCTGCCTGTCTGTCTGTCTGTCTGTCTGTCTGTCTGTCTGTCTGTCTGTCTGTCTGTCTGTCTGTCTGTCTGTCTGCCTGTCTGCCTGTCTATCTGCCTGTCTATCTGCCTGTCTATCTGCCTGTCTGTCTGCCTGTCTGTCTGCCTGTCTGTCTGCCTGTCTGTCTGTCATGCATTCAAACACACAACAGAGTCAACTGGCACTGGTTATACACTCACACACACACACACACATACAGTAGGTTCAACAGGTGGAATATAGAGGCAGGCTAACCCGGTTTGGTGATTTCTGGTAACAATCATCAAAATAAATCCATCGTAGCACGTTTTCGGACTCATTCAGCTGTTTTTTTTTAACTGATTCAGTACAATAACATTGGAAATTAATGTTGGAAAGATCCATTTAAATTCCTAAAATGTAAGTTGAAAATGATGATGTCACTGCTTCCTGTTGACAAGACGTTTTTGATAAATAGGCCAATGTCAAAACACAGTTTTACGTGTCCAGGTCAATAAACAATATGCAGAAACAGTTTCTGATATATTGAAAACATAAAATGTACTATCTACACGTACATGTGCAACGATAGTAATCATACTACTTTTTACGAGCACCTTATAAACTGCTCACACAACAAAAACCCTCTCATCGATTAAGGAAGGGACACGCACTGTTGAAACTACACAACTGAAAAGTTCGCCTAATTTCAGTTTATCTGAATAAAACAAGCAGTCAGAATGTAGAGAATCATTGTAAAATCTAAACCGCTGTGAAATATCTTCTCAATAACCCACAATATAGTATTTTCAGCTGTTTGAAACAAAACTGAAAGTAAATACAGCAAATGACTAAACTTAAGAACGGGAAGCATAGAAATAGCGCACATAGAACAGATCTACTGCATCTTAGACTTTCAATGATAATGACAGATCTATAACACAGAGTAGATCTACTGCATCTTAGACTAGTCTTTCAGTTACATTCAGTTACATTTATTTCTATGTGAAGTTGGTCGGGTCACCCAAACAGTTACATATTGCAGCTTTAAGTGATAGCTTCAAATTTAAATCTATGTATTGGTGTGTGGCCAACAAGTTTATAGAGAGAACACCCAACATTTTTCGTGCCATTTGAGAGTTTGAAATGTAAGTCCTGCGGACCCAAGTGCGTGACAAAATCAACAGTACAAAACCAAAGATATTGACAGTGGTGGAAAAAGTACCCAATTGTCATACTTGAGTAAAAGTAAAGATAACATAATAGAAAATGACTCAAGTAAATGTGAAAGTCACCCAGTAAATTACTACTTGAGAAAAAGTACTTGATTTTAAATATACTTAAGTATCAAGAGTAAAAGTATGAATAATATAAAATTCCTTATATTAAGCAAACCAGGCGGCACAATTTTTTATTTTATTTACGGATAGCCAGGGACACACTCCAACACTCAGACATCATTTACAAACGATGCATTTGTGTTTAGTGAGTCCACCAGATCAGAGGCAGTAGGGATGACCAGGGATGTTCTCTGTTTAGTGAGTCCTCCAGATCAGAGGCAGTAGGGATGACCAGGGATGTTCTCTGTTTAGTGAGTCCTCCAGATCAGAGGCAGTAGGGATGACCAGGGATGTTCTCTGTTTAGTGAGTCCTCCAGATCAGAGGCAGTAGGGATGACCAGGGATGTTCTCTGTTTAGTGAGTCCACCAGATCAGAGGCAGTAGGGATGACCAGGGATGTTCTCTGTTTAGTGAGTCCTCCAGATCAGAGGCAGTAGGGATGACCAGGGATGTTCTCTGTTTAGTGAGTCCTCCAGATCAGAGGCAGTAGAGATGACCAGGGATGTTCTCTGTTTAGTGAGTCCTCCAGATCAGAGGCAGTAGGGATGACCAGGGATGTTCTCTGTTTAGTGAGTCCACCAGATCAGAGGCAGTAGGGATGACCAGGGATGTTCTCTGTTTAGTGAGTCCTCCAGATCAGAGGCAGTAGGGATGACCAGGGATGTTCTCTGTTTAGTGAGTCCTCCAGATCAGAGGCAGTAAGGATGACCAGGGATGTTCTCTGTTTAGTGAGTCCTCCATATCAGAGGCAGTAAAGATGACCAGGGATGTTCTCTGTTTAGTGAGTCCTCCAGATCAGAGGCAGTAGGGATGACCAGGGATGTTCTCTGTTTAGTGAGTCCTCCAGATCAGAGGCAGTAGGGACGACCAGGGATGTTCTCTGTTTAGTGAGTCCTCCAGATCAGAGGCAGTAAGGATGACCAGGGATGTTCTCTGTTTAGTGAGTCCTCCAGATCAGAGGCAGTAGGGATGACCAGGGATGTTCTCTGTTTAGTGAGTCCTCCAGATCAGAGGCAGTAGGGATGACCAGGGATGTTCTCTGTTTAGTGAGTCCTCCAGATCAGAGGCAGTAGAGATGACCAGGGATGTTCTCTGTTTAGTGAGTCCTCCAGATCAGAGGCAGTAGGGATGACCAGGGATGTTCTCTGTTTAGTGAGTCCTCCAGATCAGAGGCAGTAGAGATGACCAGGGATGTTCTCTGTTTAGTGAGTCCACCAGATCAGAGGCAGTAGGGATGACCAGGGATGTTCTCTGTTTAGTGAGTCCTCCAGATCAGAGGCAGTAGGAATGACCAGGGAGGTTCTTTTGATAAGTCAAATAAAAATCAAATCACATACACATGGTTAGCAGATGTTAATGCGAGTGTAGCGTAATCCTTGTTAAGTGTGTGAATGACAATTTTCTGTCCTGCTAAACACTCAAAATGTAACGAGTACTTTTGGGTGTCAGGGAAAATGTATGGAGTAAAAAGTACATTATTTTCTTTAGGAATGTAGTGAAGTAAAAGTTGTCAAAAATAGAAAATAGTAAAGTACAGATACCCCAAAAAACGAGTTAAGTAGAACTTCAAAGTATTTTTACACCGCTGGATATTGATCAGTTTTAAGCAATAAATTTTATGTCGTCGTGATGACTATAAACTCTATACTAACATCACCAATCTGAGGTCAGAAGGATGGGTAATTCCACTACATTTTATAGGGTGAAAATGCAAGTTTGTGGAAGATAGTAACACAAACTTTCCACATGAGGGAAATTAGCATAATATAAAATAATTAAACAACTGCAACAATGACATCCATTTCCCACTCATTATGTCCCACTCATTATGTCCCACTCATTATGTCCCACTCATTATGTCCCATCATTATGTCCCACTCATTATGTCCCACTCATTATGTCCCACTCATTATGTCCCATCATTATGTCCCACTCATTATGTCCCACTCATTACGTCCCACTCATTACGTCCCACTCATTATGTCCCACTCATTATGTCCCACTCATTATGTCCCATCATTATGTCCCACTCATTATGTCCCACTCATTATGTCCCACTCATTATGTCCCATCATTATGTCCCACTCATTATGTCCCACTCATTATGTCCCACTCATTATGTCCCACTCATTATGTCCCACTCATTATGTCCCACTCATTATGTCCCATCATTATGTCCCACTCATTATGTCCCACTCATTATGTCCCACTCCTTATGTCCCACTCATTACGTCACACTCATTATGTCCCACTCATTATGTCCCACTCATTATGTCCCATCATTACGTCCCACTCATTACGTCCCACTCATTACGTCCCACTCACTCATAAAAATGCTCTCAAACACAATTTAACTGAGCGCACTAGACTAGAGCCACAGTGCCTGTGCAGCAGAATGTTTGATGTCCCTATATATAGGCTAAAAACGCTAGAAGTAACGGTACATAAATAAAGTCACCTTGATTGTGTCGAGCGGGTGTCCCACGAACAGAAGGCACGCTCCTCCGGCTCCTCCCGCCACAAAGTTCTTTAACGGAGAGATATGTTTCTCCTGGTTACCCTGGAGGAGCTCCAGCTCCAACTCTCCCAACTCTCCCATTCTCTTCTCACATAATAACCTACTGGACACTCACGCACTCTCTTCTTCCCCCTCATTGCGCACGTGACTTCCCTTCTGATCCCCAACGGTTCAAACTGTGCACTTAAACACACACTCAACATCACGTGTCTCCTCCTCTCTGCCCCCGACTGTCTCTTTTTCTGCTGGACTTCCGTTGAACCTCTTCTCAATTCAAAGGGATTTTATTGGCATGGGAAGCATAGGTTTACATTGCCATAGGCAAGTGACAAAAAACAATAAACAAAAGTGAGATGAAACCAAATGTAACAACATCAACAAACATCGCTCTCTTGTTCATGAAGACTTGACCCTTAGCGGCTGTCCTCTCCGCTCCAGGTCTATGGAAAATCTATTTTTAGGTGTGCATGCAAAGCAGTGCACAACTCTAGATTTCTTGCTGTAGTGTATTAGCGACACCTAGTGGTACAATACCAGCAGGGCACCAGGAGTCACCTGAGGAACGGAGGGAGGCTATGCTTGGAGGACCAAGAATAAAGTACAAGATTCCCGTGAGTTCTGAGTCAAGTTGATACATTACAACTGGCAACGAGGATATGGAAATAAAATAAACCTTATCCACTCAAGAAGCTGGGCGAGTGCAGGAAAAGTGAATTTGTAAAGGGTCTTTTCATGAAAACATAGCCTAGTCGTTCAGTTAACACAGCTAACCAGTAAACAAGTGTGCTAGCTAGCAAAAGAAGCTAAGAACAATGAAACTGAGCTTACCTTCTCTCCCGCCGTTTGATGTGCATTCTGACCCAGCCGTTTGATGTGCATTCTGACCAGCTGTTTGATGTGCATTCTGACCAGCCGTTTGATGTGCATTCTGACCCAGCCGTTTGATGTGCATTCTGACCAGCCGTTTGATGTGCATTCTGACCAGCCGTTTGATGTGCATTCTGACCAGCCGTTTGATGTGCATTCTGACCAGCCGTTTGATGTGCATTCTGACCCAGCCGTTTGATGTGCATTCTGACCCAGCCGTTTGATGTGCATTCTGACCCAGCCGTTTGATGTGCATTCTGACCCAGCCGTTTGATGTGCATTCTGACCAGCCGTTTGATGTGCATTCTGACCCAGCCGTTTGATGTGCATTCTGACCAGCCGTTTGATGTGCATTCTGACCAGCCGTTTGATGTGCATTCTGACCAGCCGTTTGATGTGCATTCTGACCAGCCGTTTGATGTGCATTCTGACCAGCCGTTTGATGTGCATTCTGACCAGCCGTTTGATGTGCATTCTGACCCAGCCGTTTGATGTGCATTCTGACCCAGCCGTTTGATGTGCATTCTGACCAGCCGTTTGATGTTCATTCTGACCAGCCGTTTGATGTGATCAGATCTGGTCAGGAGGACAAGACATCTAATGATGACCACAATGATAAATGCTTGTAATGCTCGTCGTAAGGAGGAGACCAAGGTGCAGTGTGTTGAGTGCTCATGATAAATATTTATTACTAACTCAGAACACTATAAAAAAAACAATAAACAAAGAAACACGAACGTCACGTTCTGCAGGCTTTACAGAGCTGTGCAAAAACAAGATCCCACAAACCCAGGTGGAAAAAAACCCCTACTTAAGTATGATCTCCAATTAGAGACAACGAGGACCAGCTGCCTCTAATTGGAGATCATCCCAAACAAACCAACATAGAATAAACCCCCCTGTCACGCCCTGACTTACTCTACCATAGAAAATAACAGCTTACCATGGTCAGGACATGACAATGCTTCAGATCTGGTCAGGAGGACAAGACATCTAATGATGACCACGATGTTAAATGCTTCAGATGTGGTCAGGAGGGCCACACTTCCCAGCAATACTCATGACCCTGAAATACATGTATTAGTCAATGGCCAGCCAGTTAACATGTTCACACTTCCTATCAGTACTGATGACGCTGAAATACTGTTATTAGTCAATGGCCAGCCAGTTAGTGGGGATATCACCAGGAGGACATGTCAGGAGAAGTGGTCTTCTCAAAACTGGACCTAAAGTGGGGATATCATCAGATCGAACTGAAACTCGAGTCTCGTTCCCTGACCACATGTGACTCACACAGGTTTGTGCCGCAACAAGAGACTAATGTTTCAGTGTCTCCTCTGCTCCTGAGACATATCAACACATCATCCCTTAAGTCCTACAAGGCATCAAGGGGGTCCACAACATCTCAGATGATATCATTGTGTTTGGGAAGAACACACAAGAACAGAACAAACGACTACACCAAGTCCTGAGACGACTGCAGGAGAGGGGGCTCAATCTCAACAGTGACAAATGTGAATTCCGACTGACGGAGATGGAGTTCGTGGGCCACGTTCTCTCGAAGAACGGCATCAGAGCAGAACAGTCAAAGGTGGAAGCGGTGCAGAACACACAGACCGACAAATGCTGCTGAAGTAAGGAGTTTCTTAGGACTAGTAAACTACTGTGCAGATGTATCCCTAATCTGGCAACCACATCCGAACCGCAGAGAAGCATCACAAAAACATCATGCAAACGGACATGGGGAGATGAACAAGAATCATCATTCAACGCGCTGAAGAACGCACTGGCCAGGTCACAAAACATGGCCTACTTCAATCAAGATGCAGAGACATGTGATTGTGGATGCTAGTCCAGTGGGGCTAGGGGCTATCTTGAGTCAGAAGCAAAAAGATGGTTCACACAGGCCAGTGTACTACGCTAGCCGTGCTCTCACAGATGCAGAGCAGCGCTATTCTCAGACTGAAAGAGAGGCACTCGCCATAGTCTGGGCGTGCGAGAAGTTTCATGTTTTCTCTATGGCAAAGCCTTTGCAATGGTAACTGACCACAAGCCTTTAGAGACTATTTATTCTTCAAAATCCAAACAAACAGCGAGGATCGAGAGATGGGCACTGGAAATTCATCTCTACACTACGGGGATAACCACATCTACTATGTTGAGAAACAGCATCTCTAAACTACGGGGACGACTACATCTACTACGTAGCCAAACAGCATCTCTACACTACGGGGACGAGTACATCTACTACGTAGCCAAACAGCATCTCTACACTACGGGGACGAGTACATCTACTACGTAGAGAAACAGCATCTCTACACTACGGGGACACATCCACTACGTAGCCAAACAGCATCTCTACACTACGGGGACGACTACATCTACTACGTAGCCAAAAAGCATCTCTACACTACGGGGACGAGTACATCTACTACGCAGCCAAACAGCATCTCTACACTACGGGGACGACTACATCTACTACGTAGCCAAACAGCATCTCTACACTACGGGGACGACTACATCTACTACGCAGCCAAACAGCATCTCTACACTACGGGGACGACTACATCTACTACGTAGAGAAACAGCATCTCTACACTACGGGGACGACTACATCTACTACGTAGCCAAACAGCATCTCTACACTACGGGGACGACTACATCTACTACGTAGAGAAACAGCATCTCTACACTACGGGGACGACTACATCTACTACGTAGAGAAACAGCATCTCTACACTACGGGGACAACTACATCCACTACGTAGAGAAACAGCATCTCTACACTACGGGGACGACTACATCTACTACGTAGAGAAACAGCATCTCTACACTACGGGGACACATCCACTACGTAGCCAAACAGCATCTCTACACTACGGGGACGACTACATCTACTACGTAGCCAAACAGCATCTCTACACTACGGGGACGACTACATCTACTACGTAGCCAAACAGCATCTCTACACTACGGGGACGAGTACATCTACTACATAGAGAAACAGCATCTCTACACTACGGGGACACGACTACATCTACTACGTAGCCAAACAGCATCTCTACACTACGGGGACGACTACATCTACTACGTAGCCAAACAGCATCTCTACACTACGGGGACGAGTACATCTACTACGTAGCCAAACAGCATCTCTACACTACGGGGACGACTACATCTACTACGTAGCCAAAAAGCATCTCTACACTACGGGGACACGACTACATCTACTACGTAGCCAAACAGCATCTCTACACTACGGGGACGAGTACATCCACTACGTAGAGAAACAGCATCTCTACACTACGGGGACGAGTACATCTACTACGTAGCCAAACAGCATCTCTACACTACGGGGACGACTACATCTACTACGTAGAGAAACACGCACCGCCATGTGCATTCACCACACGACAGCTGGAAGAAATGTCAGTAAAGTCAATGTCAGTGTTTTTGGACTGTGTTAAGGAGATGTTTATCTATAATTCTTTGAATAACAGTTTAATATTTTATCAACGTTTATGATTAGTATTTCTATAAATTGATGTTCTCATTCACCGGAAGTTTTTGGAGGAAAAGCATTTCTGAACATTACGGGCCAATGTAAAATGGGTTTTTTGGATATAAATATGAACTTTATCGAGCAAAACATACATGTATTGTGTAACATGAAGTCCTATGAGTGCCATCTGATGAAGATCAAAGGTTAGTGCTTAATTTTAGCTGTATTTCTGGTTATTGTGACGCCTGTCCTTGCTTGGAAAATGGCTTTGTGGCTTTCATTTTTTAGGCACTGTCCTAACGTAATCTAATGTTTTACTTTCGCCGTAAAGCCTTTTTGAAATCGGACAACGTGGTTGGATTAAGGAGAAGTGCATCTTTAAAATGGTGTAAAATAGTAGTATGTTTGAGAAATTAGAATTATGAGATTTTTGCTGTTTTGAATTTGCCGCCCTGCTATTTCACTGTGTCCCGCAGGTGAGACGCTAGCGTCCCAGATAGCCCATACTAGTTAAGCATCTCCAATCCAAACTTAAATCTAGAATCAGCTTCCTATTTCGCAACAAAGCATCCTTCACTCACGCTGCAAAACATACCCTCATAAAACTGACTATGCTACTGATCCTCGACTTCGGCGATGTAATTTACAAAATAGCCTCCAACACTCTACTCAGCAAACTGGATGCAGTCTATCACAGTGCCATACGTTTTGTCACCATAGCCCCATATACCACCCACCACTGCAACCTGTATGCTCTCGTCGGCTGGCCCTCGCTACATATTTGTCGCCAGACCCACTGGCTCCAGGTCATCTATAAGTCTTTGCTGGGTAAAGCTCCGCCTTATCTCAGCTCACTGGTCACCATAACAACACCCACCCGTAGCACACGATCCAGCAGGTATATCTCACTGGTCATCCCCAAAGCCAACACCCACTTTGGCCGCCTTTCCTTCCAGTTCTCTGCTGCCAATGACTGGAATGAATTGCAAAAATTGCTGAAGTTGGAGACTTATATCTCCCTCACCAACTTTAAGCATCAGCTATCTGAGCAGCTTACCGATCTCTGCAGCTGTATATAGCCCATCTGTAAATAGCCCACCCAACTACCTACCTCATCCCCATATTGTCACGTCCTGACCAGCAGAGGGAGTAGTTGTTCAGTATTTTTGGTCAGGACGTGGCAGAGGTACTGTGTATGTGTTTTCTGGTATTTCTGGTTCTATGTTGGTCTGTGTGGCTCCCGATCAGGGACAGCTGGTTATCGTTGTTCCTGATTGGGAGTCATATATTAGGAGTGTGTTTGTCACCTGGTTTTTGTGGGTTGTTTTATTTCGCACTGCTGTATGTAAGTACATAGCCTGTGAAACTGTCTAGTCGTTCATGTTTATTGTTTTGTCCGTGTCCATCATAATTTAAATAAAATTATGTGGAGCACGCAAGCCGCTGCGTATTGGTCAGATAATGATTTCAAAATATCTTCAGATGAAGGTGAAGATTGTGACAGAACAACCCACCAAACCAAGACCAAGCAGCGGAGAAAGGAGCGGCAGGTTGAGGACATGGACTATCGTGAGAGATGGAGTTGGGAACAGATTCTGGCCGGAGAGGGCCCGTGGAGGAAGGCTGGTGAGGACCGGGAACGCTACCGGGGTACGCGACTGGCGAGGAAGCCGGAGAGGCACCCCCAATAATTGTTTTGGGGGGGGCACACAGGTAGTTTGGCTAGGCCAAGGAAGAGCCATAAGCCAGCTACCCGTGAGTATGTGGAGGAGCGTATGGAGTGGAGGGCGCCGTGTTTTGCTGAGGTGCACACAATCTCGCCCATACGCACGCACAGGCCGGTGCGCGCTATTCCAGCCCCTCGCAGATGCCGTGCTAGAGTGGGCATCCAGCCTGTAGGAGGATGTCTGCGCAGCGCGTCTGGTCGCCGGTACGCCTCCTCGGACCAGGCTACCTTACGCCCGCTCTACGCACAGTAACCATCAAGCCCCTGCACTGCCCAGTTCGCCCTGTATCAACACCCCGCTCGTGCAGGGCTGCTAGTTCCATCCAGCCAGGACGGGTTGTGCAGGAGGTGCGGTCAAGACCACCTGTGCCCCTCCATGGCCCAGTCTTTCCGGTTCCCGCCTATCGTGCTGACCCAGAAGTGAGTACCTCCAGTCTGGCACGACCAGTACCAGCACCACGGATCAAGCTTCCCATGGATCAGCCTAGTCCTAGTCAGCCTGTTCCCGCTCCTCGCACTAGCCATGGGGTGCGTGGTTTAAAACTGGCAGTTCCAGTACCAGCACCACGCATTAGGCTTATAGTGCATAATAGTAGTTCCTCTCGGCCGGTTCCTGCTTCCCGCACTAGCCCTAGGGTGCGTGTCTTCAGCCTGGTACCTCCTCTACCAGCCCCACGCATCAGGCTTCCAGTGCGTCAGCCCAGCCTCGAGAGTTCTGCAACAGTGTGCAGTCCAGAGTATCCTGCAACAGTGTGCAGTCCAGAGTATCCGGCAACAGTGTGCAGTCCAGAGTGTCCGGCAACAGTGTGCAGTCCAGAGTGTCCGGCAACAGTGTGCAGTCCAGAGTGTCCGGCAACAGTGTGCAGTCCAGAGTGTCCGGCAACAGTGTGCAGTCCAGAGTGTCCGGCAACAGTGTGCAGTCCAGAGTGTCCGGCAACAGTGTGCAGTCCAGAGTATCCGGCAACAGTGTCCAGTCCGGAACCGAGGGAGTCTGCCTGCGACCCGGAGCCGAGGGAGTCTGCCTGCGACCCGGAACTGAATAAGTGTTTGATTAACTGTGAACTAAATGAGTCTGCCTACAGCATTAAACGGAATGAGTCTGCCTACGACCTGGAACTGAGTGAGTCTGACTACGGTCCGGAGCCAAACAAGTCTGTCTACAGTCTGGAGGGCAGTAGGCCCGAACCAGAGCCACCTCCAGGATAGGTGGGTTGGGGAGGGGGAGTGTAGCACAAGCGCCGTCGTTGATGGCAGCCACCCTCCCTTCCCTCCCTTTTTTTTGTTTAGGGGGTATTTGGTTTTGGGTTTTGTTGTGGTATTGGGGATTTTTGTGGTTTCTTTTTTAGGTGCATTCGGGGTATGCACCTTTAGGGGGGGGTACTGTCACGACCAGCAGAGGGAGTAGTTGTTTAGTATTTTTGGTCAGGACGTGGCAGAAGTACTGTATATGTGTTTTCTGGTATTTCTGTTTCTGTGACACATATTGTTTTTATTTACTTTTTTGCTCTTTTGCACACCAGTATTTCTACTTGCACATCATCATCTGCACATCTATCACTTCAGTGTTATTCTGCTAAATTGTAATTACTTTAAGGGCTGACAGAATGCAGACAGATCTAGGAGAGCAACTGAAAGCACAATCCAACAAGGTGACATTGTTCTGCTACAGCAATCAAAGCAGAACAAGTTGTCAACTACCTTCGAACCAGAGCCATACGCTGTTGTGGACTGGAATGGGAACTTCCTGGAAAGGAATAGCAAGGGGGCCATGCGACATGTTTCTTTTGTGAAACTGTGGATACAACCACAGTCAGGACAATGGACTATAAATGACAGACACTGACCGGGCAGAGCCAGACACACTACCTAGACGAGTGTCTGAACCTGATGAGGCCATTCAACTACACCCTCGACCCCCAAAGACTCAGACAACAAGTTGTGCATCTGAAGGACTATGTTAGATAGATTTGTTGCCATAATGGACCAGAATAATCTCCGGCACAGTCTGAATGGCAGGGCAGTCTACCCCTAGCCATCACAGAAAAGTTATGGCAAAAATGATTGTCAAATAAATATAGTTAACTGAAGAGTTCCAGCAATGTAACCAGTGTTATGATTGGTCGTTGAAAGAAAGTAGAAATAAACATTACAGTATGTTGTTGTTGGGAAATATGTTAATACTGTATACAAGAGATACTTTTTTGAGTACTAGATAATGGTTTGTTAAGTTATAATGCATAGATCTGCAGTTTGGAGATGTGTTATCATAAATGTTCGTCAAACATCTAAGAGGAGGGATTTAGTGTATTAGCGACACTTAGTGGTGCAATACCAGCAGGGGTCACCTGAGGAACGGAGGGAGGCTATGCTTGGAAGACCAAGAATAAAGTACAAGTAAATTCGTTTTTGTCACAACCCAGCTCGTGGAAAGTGACAAAGAGCTCTTATAGGACCAGGGCACAAATAATAATATAATAATAATCAATAATTTTGCTCTTTATTTAGCCATCTTACATATAAAATCGTATTTGTTCATCAAACATTTTGAATAACTCACCACAGGTTAATAACACTCCACTATGTCTCCCTGTCATGGCTTTTCCACCATCAGTACAGATATCAACACATCTTGACCACCAAAGTTCATTAGATGTCACAATGATGTCTAGTACTTGAAGCTGCCAGTTTAAAACTTTTGAACTGTAGTGTACGTGAGAATTATATTTATTGACTACAGCTCACCGTTCAACACCATAGTGCCCTCAAAGCTCATCATCAAGCTAAGGACCCTGGGACTAAACACCTCGCTCTGCAGCTAGATCATGGACTTCCTGACTTCCTGACGGGCCCGCCCCCAGGTGGTGAGGGTAGGTAAAAACACATCCGCCATGCTAATCCTCAAAATTGGGGTACCTCAGGGGTGCGTGCTCAGTCCCCTCCTGTGCTCCCTGTTCACTCATGACTGCACGGCCAGGCACGACTCCAACACCATCATTAAGTTTGCCGATGACACAACAGTGGTAGGCCTGATCACCAACAATGACGAGACAGCCTATAGGGAGGTTAGAGACCTGGCAGTGTGGTGCCAGGACAACAACCTCTCCCTAAACGTGATCAAGACAAAGGAGATGATTGTGGACTACAGGAAAAGGAGGACCGAGCACATCCCCATTCTCATCGACGGTGTTGTAGTGGAGTAGGTTGAGAGCTTCAAGTTCCTTGGTGTCCACATCACCAACAAACTAACATGGCCCAACCACACCAAGACAGTCATGAAGAGGGCACGACAAAACCTATTCCCCCTCAAGAGACTGAAAAGATTTGGCATGGGTCCTCAGATCCTCAAAAGGTTCTACAGCTGCACGATCGAGAGCATCCTGACTGGTTGCATCACTGCCTGGTAACTGCTCGACCTCAGACCGCAAGGCACTACAGAGGGTAGTGCGTACGGCCCGGTACATTACTGGGTCCAAGCTTCCTGTCGTCCATGACCTCTATACCAGGCGGTGTCAGAGGAAGGCCCTACAAGTTGTCCAAGACTCCATCCACCCTAGTCATAGACTGTTCTCTCTACTACCACATGGCAAGCGGTACCGGAGCGCCAAGTCTCGGTCCAAGAGGCTTCTAAACAGCTTCTACCCCCAAGCCAAAAGACTACTGAACAATCAAATGGCTACCCAGACAACTTGCATTGCCACCCCCTTCTTTTACTCTGCTGCGACTCTCAGTTATTATATATGCAAATGTCACTTTAATAAATCTACCCTCATGTATATATTACCTAAATTTCCTCGACTAACCGGTGCCCCCGCACATTGACTCTGTACCGGTTCCCCATGTATAGTCTCCACATTGACTCTGTATCAGTACCCCCTGTATATAGTCTCACTATTGTTATTTTACTGCTGCTCTTTAATTATTTGTTACTTTTATTTCTTATTTTTTGAGGTATTTTTCTTAAAAGTACATTGTTGTTAAGGGCTTGTAATTTAGCATTTCACTGTAAGGACTACACCTGTTGACTACACCTGTTGTGAAAAATACGGTTTGATTTGATTGTTGTATTGTCTGGATGTGATGGTCAGTTGCATTGTTGTCTTGTCTGGACCCACACATCCCCATACGCACACCCACATCCCCATACGCACACACACACCCCCATACGCACACACACACCCACACACCCATACGCACACCCACACATACCCCCATACGCACACACCCACCCCCACACCCCCATACGCACACCCACACCCCCATACGCACACACCCACCCCCACACCCCCATACGCACACACCCACCCCCACACACACACCCCCATACGCACACCCACACCCCCATACGCACACACCCACCCCCCCATACGCACACCCACACCCCCATACGCACACCCCCCATACACACACACACACCCCCATACGCACACACCCCCATACGCACACCCACACCCCCATACGCACACACCCACCCCCACACACCCATACGCACACCCCCCATACGCACACCCCCATACGCACACCCCCCATACGCACACCCACACACCCATACACACACACACACCCCCATACGCACACACCCACCCCCACACACACACCCCCATACGCACACACCCACCCCCACACCCCATACGCACACACCCACCCCCACACCCCCATTAGCACACCCACACGCACACCCAGACCCCCATACGCACACCCACACCCCCATATGCACACCCACACCCCCATACGCACACCCTCACCCATACGCACACACACACACACCCATACACACACCCACACCCCCGTACGCACACCCACACCCATACCCACACCCACAATAAGTCACAGTGTAGTGGTATCTTGTTATGCATAGTCCCAGTTTATTAGTAGCTGTGGGGTTAATAACATACACGATGCAACAAGCAGGTACAATATCACTTGTTAATCCCTCCCTTCCTCCTCCAGAACCTCTGTGAGGCTTCAGATAGTATTCATGTTGACATTATTATTCATATTAGTCATATACTTATTGGTTATTGTAAAATATTCATATTTAAAGATTTCCCTTTTGTAGTTGTTGTTGTTTTTCTTTGTGTTTATAGTTGTAAAAGAAGGCTGCGACAGACAGACAGACAGACCAACAGGTTAATTTACAATTGATTTCTATGAGGATTTTTCAACTCATTACTTGAATTGACCCTGACAGATACGACACATTAACTTCTTAGTCGGAACTAGGAAACTCCAAACTCTCTGACATGTTAATGTTGTACTTGCCATATTCAACAAATTAGCAAGTCGGGAAATTTCGGACTTTCCTAGTTCTGACTAGCACAGAGCAGAGGCTGGAGCGAGAGAGAGAGGAGTCTGTAGAGCATAGTGGGTTCATTCCAGTTTGTCTATATTGCAGTCTCTCTGCTCACAATGCCATTAAAAGCGTTCAACCACATTTAATATGACATATGAATCTTCTGAGATGCCCAGGGACACTGCTACAAACCTGGAACAACACCACAAACTGGCCTCTGTGCTCTGGGCCAATCAGGCTTCTCTCCTGTTCCTCTTTGCCCTGCCCACTTTTCAAAAGAGGTGATGCGTTGAGCTTCTACTCCTGGCGATGATGTAACGATGATGACATCATGTTCTTTTAACGTTGACTGAACATTGGTTTGTCCTTTTTGTTTTACAGGTATGACATTTCTTATCGATAATCAATGTTAACTAATAAATTGTTACAGGTATGACATTCCTTATCAATAATCAATAGCTGCTGTTTATCTAACATACAGAAACACAAGGTGAAAGGTTTTCTAGGATCTAAACACAAGCGTCTGGACTACAAGCCAATACAGAAAGAGGGAAACCATACAGGCTGTAATGATTGTTATCATAGATATGATGACACACAGGAACAGCAGTCTAACTGAACAGAGCAGTGGGAGCTACGAAACCAAGCGACATTAAAATAATCACTTTGAAAAAGGATCAATTGAAATGATCAGATAATGATAAGATAGATAACGATCTGCAGCTTCTATTTACATTCAGAGAACGATACTGCTGATTCTCTTCTCTACTCCCTCCCTCTCTCTCTCTCTCCTCCCTCTCTCTACTCCCTCTCTCTCCTCTCTCCTCCCTCTCTTCTCCATCTCTCTACCTCCCTCTCTCTCCTCCCTCTCTTCTTCATCTCTTCTCCATCTCTCTCCTCTCTCCTCCCTCTCTTCTCCATCTCTCTACCCCCTGTCTTCTCCATCTCTCTACCCCCCTCTCTTCTTCATCTCTCTACCTCCCTCTCTCTCCTCTCTCCTCCCTCTCTTCTCCATCTCTCTACCTCCCTCTCTCTCCTCCATCTCTCTCCTCCCTCTCTCCTCCATCTCTCTCATCCCTCTCTTCTCCATCTCTCTACCTCCCTCTCTCTCCTCTCTCCTCCATCTCTCTACCTCCCTCTCCCCTTCACCATCTCTCTACCTCCCTCTCTCTCCTCTCTCCTCCATCTCTCTTCTCCATCTCTCTACCCCCCTCTCTTCTCCATCTCTCTACCCCCCTCTCTTCTCCATCTCTCTACCCCCCTCTCTTCTCCATCTCTCTACCTCCCTTCTCCTCCATCTCTCTCCCCCCTCTCTCTCCTCCATCTCTCTCCTCCCTCTCTCTCCTCTCTCCTCCCTCTCTTCTCCATCTCTCTACCTCCCTCTCTCCTCCATCTCTCTCCCCCCTCTCTCTCCTCCATCTCTCTACCTCCCTCTCTCTCCCCCCTCTCTCCTCCATCTCTCTACCCCCCTCTCTCTCCTCTCTCTCCTCTCTCTCCTCTCTCTCCTCCATCTCTCTACCCCCCTCTCTCTCCTCTCTCCCCTCTCTCTCCTCCATCTCTCTACCTCCCTCTCTCCTCCATCTCTCTCCTCCATCTCTCTACCCCCCTCTCTCTCCTCCCTCTCTCTCCTCTCTCCTCCCTCTCTCTCCTCCCTCTCTCCTCTCTCCTCCCTCTCTCTCCTCCATCTCTCTACCCCCCTCTCTCTCCTCCCTCTCTCTCCTCTCTCCTCCCTCTCTCTCCTCCCTCTCTCCTCTCTCCTCCCTCTCTCTCCTCCATCTCTCTACCCCCCTCTCTCTCCTCTCTACCCCTCTCTCTCCTCCATCTCTCTACCCCCCTCTCTCTCCTCCCTCTCTCTCCTCTCTCCTCCCTCTCTCTCCTCCCTCTCTCCTCTCTACCTCCCTCTCTTCTCCATCTCTCTACCCCCCTCTCTCTCCTCCTTCTCCTCCTTCAGCCCAGTAGTAGAAGTTTGCTACAGAGCTTGACTAGTCCATGGATTCCATAGGCCTCGTGTGTGTGTGTGTGTGTGTGTGTGTGTGTGTGTGTGTGTGTGTGTGTGTGTGTGTGTGCGTGTGCGTGTGTGTGTGTGTTTTTTTTTACTATCCTTGGGGGTACCATAAGTAAAACAAGGAGCATTCAGACAAGTGGGGACATTTTGCCGGTCCCCACAAGGAAAAAGGCTATTTTAAGTTTAGGGGTTAGGTTTAGAGTTAGGGTTAGAATTACAAGTAAGGATTAGGGTTTAAAGGTTAGGGTTAGTATAAGGGTAAGGATAAGGTTTAGGATTAGGGGTTAAAGGTTAGGGTTAGTATAAGGCTTAGGGTTAGGATTAGGGGTTAAAGGTTAGGGTTAGTATAAGGGTTAGGGTTAGGATTAGGGGTTAAAGGTTAGTATAAGGCTTAGGGTTAGGATAAGGGTTAGTATAAGGGCTTAGGATAAGGGTTTAGGATAAGGGGTTAAAGTTAGGGTTATAGAAAATGGGATTTTGAATGGGAATCAATTGTTTGGTCCCCACAAGGATTGTGTGTGTGTGTGTGTGTGTGGTGTGTGTGTGTGTGTGTGTGTGTGTGTGTGTGTGTGTGTGTGTGTGTGTGTGTGTGTGTGTGTGTGTGTGTGTGTGTGTGTGTGTGTGTGTGTGTGTGTGTGTGTGTGTGTGTGTGTACTAACACCCTATTTCTGCATATTTCTGTAGGACGGGTAGGGAGGATGGATGGATAAACGTACAGAGGAAGGAGAGGAGCATGAACTTAAGGTATTAGTTTTCTCTTCACTGCATGGAGAGAGCACACACACACAACATTCATTACAAACACAGCGACACAAAGAAAGAAACACCACATATCTCAAAAAATAAATACATTTTAAATGTTGCACCAAAAAATGATCTAAAATACCCAAATATAATGTCTTTGTGATTAATACACACTCTCAACTTTTCTTTGTCTATCTCCTCTCCTACCCCTTCTCTCTCAGGGGAGGAGAGATGGAGAGGAGGTGAGATGGAGGGATGAAGAGGAGAGAAGAGGAGGGATGAGGAGAGAAGTGGATGGAGAAGAGGAGAGGAGAGATGGAGAGATGGAGAAGAGGAGAGATGAAGAGAAGAGGAGAGATGGAGAGATGAAGAGGAGAGGAGAGATGGAGAGATGAAGAGGAGAGGAGAGATGGAGAGAAGAGGAGATGTGGAGGGATGAAGAGAAGAGGAGAGAAGTGGAGGGATGAAGAGGAGAGGAGAGATATGGAGATGGAGAGGAGAGAAGAGGAGGGATTAAGATGAGAAGAGGAGGGATGAAGATAAGAGGAGAGATGAAGAGGAGAGGAGAGATGAAGAGGAGAGGAGAGGAGGGATGAGGAGAGAAGTGGAGGGATGAAGAGGAGAGGAGAGATGGAGAGGAGGTGAGATGGAGGGATGAAGAGGAGAGAAGAGGAGAGAAGTGGAGGGATGAAGAGGAGAGGAGAGAAGTGGAGGGATGAAGAGGAGAGGAGAGATGGAGAGATGGAGAAGAGGAGAGATGAAGAGGAGAGGAGAGATGGAGATTGAGAGATGAGATGGAGAGGAGAGAAGAGGAGGGATTAAGATGAGAAGAGGAGAGATGAAGAGGAGAGGAGAGATGAAGATAAGAGGAGAGATGAAGAGGAGAGGAGAGATGGAGAGAAGAACGGATGGAGAGAAGGACGGATGGAGAGATGGAAAGATGGAGAGAAGGACGGCTGGAGAGATGGAGAGAAGGACGGCTGGAGAGATGGAGAGAAGGACGGCTGGAGAGATGGAGAGAAGGACGGCTGGAGAGATGGAGAGAAGGACGCCTGGAGAGATGAAGAAAAGGACGGATGGTTGGACTAAGAGTGTCAGGGTTTGGTCGGGCTCTTAGGTTTGTGTTTTTTATTAAACTTGTATGTTTTCAGAGAAGCCCAATTTAAATCAGCGTCTCATTCTCAATGGTGCCCTGAGAACAAACATTACCCAAATCAACATGATCATTTAATAAAAACAGCAAAAAGCAGCAGTTACAGAAACACTACATTACCACAACACAAATACATTTTTACAGTCAACCAAAACACTCACAAACATCATTGAGTTCATTCCTCGTCAGCATTCTAAACTGCCCTATTGGCACCAGGGATTCAAGACATAATGAGGTTAGTAAATGATTCCAAACATGGCGGGGCGTTAAAACTAAAAGCTGATTGGTTGGTAGAGACACAAGGGACCTCAAGAGTTAACCAGCCCTGTGAGCGGGTTTGGGGCATTGTATTTTATACTTTAAAGAGAAGTGAGATATGTTGGATGCTTTGTCAACTAAAAGGGAGTAATGAAGAGATTTTAGTGAGGTCCAGCAGACCTTCTGATAAAGGACGCAGTGGTGAGGATTAAACCTGGTATCTGTGATAAAGCAAAGCGTGCTGTGGTACACTGGGTCAAAGGGTTTAGAGTAGTGGCTGCTGCATTCTGAGTGTGTATTACTGTGTATTACTGTGTATTACCAGATGTGTGTATTACTGTGTATTACTGTGTATTACTGTGTATTACTGTGTATTACTGTGTGTGTATTACTGTGTATTACTGTGTGTGTATTACTGTGTGTGTATTACTGTGTATTACTGTGTGTGTATTACTGTGTATTACTGTGTGTGTATTACTGTGTGTGTATTACTGTGTATTACTGTGTGTGTATTACTGTGTATTACTGTGTATTACCAGATGTGTGTATTACTGTGTGTGTATTACTGTGTATTACTGTGTGTGTATTACTGTGTATTACTGTGTATTACCAGATGTGTGTATTACTGTGTGTGTATTACTGTGTGTGTATTACTGTGTATTACTGTGTATTACCAGATGTGTGTATTACTGTGTATTACTGTGTATTACTGTGTGTGTATTACTGTGTATTACTGTGTGTGTATTACTGTGTATTACTGTGTGTGTATTACTGTGAGTGTATTACTGTGTGTTACCAGATGTGTGTATTACTGTGTATTACTGTGTATTACTGTGTGTGTATTACTGTGTATTACTGTGTATTACCAGATGTGTGTATTACTGTGTATTACTGTGTGTGTATTACTGTGTATTACTGTGTGTGTATTACTGTGAGTGTATTACTGTGTGTTACCAGATGTGTGTATTACTGTGTGTGTATTACTGTGTGTGTATTACTGTGAGTGTTTTACTGTGTGTTACCAGATGTGTGTATTACTGTGAGTGTATTACTGTGTGTTACCAGATGTGTGTATTACCGTGGGTGTACTACCGTGTGTGTACTACGGTGTGTGTACTACTGTGAGTGTATTACCGTGTGTGTATTACCGTGTGTGTATTACTGTGAGTGTATTACTGTGTGTGTATTACTGTGTGTTACCAGATGTGTGTATTACCGTGAGTGTATTACTGTGTGTGTATTACTGTGAGTGTATTACTGTGTGTGTATTACTGTGTGTTACCAGATGTGTGTATTACTGTGAGTGTATTACTGTGTGTGTATTACTGTGAGTGTATTACTGTGAGTGTATTACTGTGAGTGTATTACTGTGTGTTACCAGATGTGTGTATTACTGTGAGTGTATTACTGTGTGTGTATTACTGTGAGTGTATTACTGTGAGTGTATTACTGTGAGTGTATTACTGTGAGTGTATTACTGTGTGTTACCAGATGTGTGTATTACTGTGAGTGTATTACTGTGTGTGTATTACTGTGTGTTACCAGATGTGTGTATTACTGTGAGTGTATTACTGTGTGTGTATTACTGTGTGTTACCAGATGTGTGTATTACTGTGAGTGTATTACTGTGTGTGTATTACTGTGTGTTACCAGATGTGTGTATTACCGTGAGTGTATTATTGTGAGTGTATGACTGTGTGTGTATTACTGTGAGTGTATTACTGTGAGTGTATTACTGTGTGTTACCAGATGTGTGTATTACTGTGTGTGTATTACTGTGTGTGTATTACCGTGTGTGTATTACTGTGAGTGTATTACTGTGTGTTACCAGATGTGTGTATTACCGTGTGTGTATTACCGTGTGTGTATTACCGTGTGTGTATTACCGTGTGTGTATTACTGTGTGTGTATTACCGTGTGTGTATTACTGTGAGTGTATTACTGTGTGTTACCAGATGTGTGTATTACCGTGTGTGTATTACCGTGTGTGTATTACCGTGTGTGTATTACCGTGTGTGTATTACTGTGTGTTACCAGATGTGTGTATTACTGTGTGTGTATTACCGTGTGTGTATTACTGTGTGTGTATTACTGTGTGTGTATTACTGTGTGTTACCAGATGTGTGTATTACTGTGTGTGAATTACTGTGTGTGTATTACTGTGTGTGTATTACTGTGTGTGTATTACTGTGTGTTACCAGATGTGTGTATTACCGTGTGTGTATTACCGTGTGTGTATTACCGTGTGTGTACTACGGTGTGTGTACTACGGTGAGTGTATTACCGTGTGTGTATTACCGTGTGTGTACTACGGTGTGTGTACTACTGTGAGTGTATTACCGTGTGTGTATTACCGTGTGTGTATTACTGTGTGTGTATTACTGTGTGTGTATTACTGTGTGTTACCAGATGTGTGTATTACTGTGAGTGTACTACCGTGTGTGTATTACTGTGTGTGTATTACTGTGAGTGTATTACTGTGTGTGCCAGGTGTGTACTACTGTGTGTGTAAACATGGAGTAGAGAAGGCAAGCTGATCTGTAAACGGCTTCTCTACATACTGTACCACCATGGAATGTACTGGACTTGTGTATGTCTAGCAGGCAGGCAGGCAGTGGTGTCAGGAAGGAGAGGTCTTCATGCAGGCAGTCTGATGGTGTCTGTTCCATTTAACTGGTCCTGTCCAGTATTCCGGCGAAGGAGGGGCCTATCGGAGGAGGCGGGGGGTCTAGATTGACAGGGGAGGCGGGGCCAGAGCTCTCATTTCCTGTAGGGGCGGGCCCTCGGCCGCTGTATTGACCAATGAAAGAGCCGTCCTCGTTGAACTGGATGTCGACACTGTCTCCGTATTCGGCAAGGA